>NC_056749.1:481811262-481996192 GCF_019279795.1 Protopterus annectens | reverse complement strand
TCCCTATGCCTATGAATGCACCTTCTCAACTTGTCTGCTATCACATTGGAGCTGCCGGGAATGTGAGTTGTAACTAGAAAGCTGTTGGAAGCTATCACCCATTGTCATATTCTTAAGGCCTCTTGGCATAACTTATAAGATCTGGTGCCCCCTTGTTTGTTGATGTACCAGACCACTGACATGTCTGATTGGACCGCAGTTGTCCCCTGACGGAAGAATAGAATGGAATGCTTTCAACACTAGTAGCACTGCCCTCAGTTCCAGGACATTGATATGCAAAAGGGCCTCTGTCTCTGACCAGGTGTCTTGGACCAAGTTTCCCTGACATAGCCCTCCCACCCCATCAGGGAGGCATCCGTGGTCACCATGGCTTTTGGCTGATGGGGGCTTAAGGGGCGAGACCATTGTTAGGGATTTTGAGACAGCCACCAGAGTAAATCTTGCTTGCATCTCTGAGTTACACTTATCTGAAAGGACAAAGGATGCTGTAGAGGGTACCACTGAAGGAGTCTCATGTGGAATCTAGCTAGAGGAACAATGGTGATAGAGGCTGCTATTGACCCCAAGAGTTGGAATATGGAACAAGCAGAAGATTTGTGGTGACAGAACAGAGGGTGAACCTGATGCCTTTTTCTTTGAAGTCTTTGGTCCAGGAGAGATGCTGTGCAATTTCTCATGTCCAACAGTACCAAAATGAATTCTAAAGATTGTGCTGGGGTCGTGTTGGACTTCTCCCAGTTTATAGTGATTTCCAGGCATTGTGCTGTGAGGAGAGTATAGTGTAGGGCGTCTTCCAGTAGACGCTTGGTGGGGGCAGTGAGGAGCCAGTCATCTAGATATGGAAATGCCTGGAATCCTCGAAGTTGCAGGTGAGTGATAACTATTGCCATGCATTTGGTGAACATTCTGGGAGCTGAGAGAGACCAAAGGGCAGAGCTTGAAATTGGTAGTGACTGGCTCCTATTCGGAAGTGGAGGTATCTTCTTGAGTGTCTGTCTATTTTTATATGGTAATACGCATCTTGAAGATCTACAGAGCACATCCAACCATCTTCTTCCAGAAGAGAAATGATAGGCTGAACCATGACCATCCAGAATTTCTCGGTTTTTCAAATTTGTTCAGTGTGCAGAGATCCAGAATTGGTCTCCAATCCCCTGTCTTTTTTGGCACTAAAAAGAACCTTGAGTAAAAAACTGATCCTATCTGGTCTGGGGGGACCGTTTGGATGACTCTCTCTTTTTTAATAGCAGCATTTGAATTTCTTGTGCTGCTGCTTCCCTTTGACTGGGTGGAACATCTGGTAATTCTCTGGATGAGGTTGGACAAAGATGGAAGGGGATGTGATAGTCTCTACATATTATCTGATGCACCCAAGAGTCGGTGGTTATGTTTCGCCAGACAGTGAGGTACAAGGAAAAATGACCCCGACCGCTTCCAGAGGTGAGTAGTTGGGCAATGCTTCAGGAGCACTGATTGGGTTGGCCAGAGAAGGAATCTCTGAAACCCCAGTTTCGCAGACCTCCTCTTCCCCGAAAGGGGTATCTTCCATTGGAGTTTCCCCCTCTGCCTCTAGGGAAGAACTCAGCACAGGCGTCATGGAAAGAGCCTTGTGATTTCCTGTGCCACATCTTCCTGCTCCTCTGATTTCTGGAATAGAATTGTTGAGGAGTGGAGTGTCTGACACCAATGGCAGATAAGGTCTTGCCGTCTTGTTCACACCTTGCCAGCATATCTTTAACTTTAGGGCCAAACAAAGAAGTGGCCTTAATGGGGGCATTCATAAAGGGATCCTTAAAGAAGTCTGCAAAGTCACAAAGGTGCATCCAGGCATGTCATCTGGTGACTATACCTGCGCCTGCTGCTCTAGCCGCTCCTTCCGTTGTGCATGAAATAAGACACATGGAAGAATTGGATATGGATTCTAGGGTGGTTGTCTGAGAAGCAACATTGTCACAGACCTCATCAGAAACCGCTCCTGCCAAAGTTTGAGAGTTGGTTGATAAGATCCTTCTGGAGCCTCGTAAAGTGTGCCAAATAGTTCATTGACCTTACGGCAAAGGTCAATGAAGCAAACACATGCTTCCCGAGTCTGTCTATTGCCTGGGACTCCTTGTTGGCCAGATGGACAGTTTGGCTCTCTTCTGCCAAGTCTTTCTTGGTTGCAGCCACCACCACCATGGCATCTACTGGAAGACCTCTCGACTAATGGGGATACTCAGCTGGGGGAAATAAGATCTTGCCAGGCCTCTGTGGTGTAGCTTCCAGGGTGTCCAGAGCCTTCCATGCGCACTGGACGATGAGCTGGACAAGCTCATTGGGCAGCAGGGTAACCCAGGAGGTAGGGGGCCAGGCAGGAAAGGCCTGCAGGAATACGGATTCCTCTGAGGAAGGATTAGAGGACTTCCAGTCACCCCTCTGTCTAAGGATCTTGAGGATGTCATCAAAGAACACTTCATCAGAGGGTGACTGTGGGGACCCTTCCCCATCATCAAAGTCCGTATCTTCGGTCAAATACTCAGTGGAGTCCATGTGCTTCCTCTTGCATGAAGCCTTGTGAGGTACTTCCTCAGTAGGAGGTTCTGGGGAAGACTGCAAAGTCTTGAGGGGAAGAAGCCTGAGGCCCTTGTGCCCAGTGTCCTGTGGTTGTGGCTTGTGAGAGTTGTGGCACAGAGGGGGGATAAGACTCCAACACGTGGGGTTGCCAGTGGAGGCAAGCGCCCTCTCCATGGCCTGGAAGGCTGGCCTGCCCAAAGAGGGATGGGAGCATGGAACCAAGCATGACATCCTTGGAACTGGAGTCACACCCTGCTCCGATGAGCTGACCCCCAGACCAAGAGTCTCAAGAGGACCGTGAAGGATGAGAGAGGGAGGATTCCTGGACGATGCCATAGAAAAAAATCGGCGTGGAACCAAGAATGCCCTCCTCCATGGCACAGCCACTAGCCTGAGAAGAGCCCCATGTCCAGTGCACCAAGGGCCACAAGGACGACTCCAGCTCCAAAGTTAGATCCACTATTGGGGTCAGAGAGAGGGAAGCTGTTGTGAGAAGAATGGGCTTCAATACTTGGGTGTACGTTGAAGGAGGAGTGTACGTTGGAGTTTGAGGAGAAATACGTTCACCTGAAGGAGGGAACGTAGGTTTAGATGGTTGAGATAGACCCCTGGCCACAAGCCACAACACATCTTGTTCAGAGAGGCTCCTAAAGACAATTCTGGCCTTTCTAGAAAAGGGCTATATTTGCTACCAATGAATGGATCCAAAGAAGGAGAGTACTTGGTCCTTGCCAAGAGCCCTGAACTGAGGATGTCTGCACTGATAGAAATGGTGTCAAAGTCTGCACCGACAAAGGAAGCACCATAGAAGTCGAAGGTGTCTGCATCTTAAAGGCAAGTGTCTGCACTGATGGGTACGGTGCCATTGAGGAACATGTCTGCACCAGTAACAATGACTGTGCCTAAAAGAACTGCACCAAAGAGCATGTTGTGCTGAAAGTGTCTGCACAGTGGAGGGCAGTATCGTCAGACTTGAGGCTGAAGGGGGATTGTACCAACAGTGCTGAAGGAGACTGTACCTGCAGGGACGGTGCCAATAAAGGCTGCGACAGAACTGTCAGAGCCATAAGTGTCTGCACTGGCAACTCCAGTGCTGGTGTCAATAAATAGGAGATGGCTGGAGGAAGAATCAACTGGGGCGGTGCCGTGCCTGGCTCCGAATGGGTCACAGGTGGCAGCGCTGGAGTAGCAATTTTCACTTTCTTATGAGTCAACTCCCTGCGATCTCCAGAGGGAGATGATGAGCAGCCTCGATGCGGAAGAACGCCTCTTACGGAGTTTAGCAGAAGGGGGTGAGCCCTCTGACCCAGAGATAGCCTCATAGAAAGATTTGAGGAGACCTTTCAGGATTAACTTGTTCTTTCTCTCGTTAATAGTCCTTGATGAAAAATTACTATAAATCCCACACGGCGGCTCCACAGTAAGGTGGGAGACATTCACACAATAGGAAATACAAGTCATGACCATCAGAAAGCGGTAACTTACAACCGCAATCCTTACACTGTTTAAAACCAACACCACTTTTCTTGTCCAACATAATGATGTGGAAAAGAATGGCAATACCAAGAATAAGAAAGGCTACCCAGAAGGGTAAGGAGAGAGAAGGAAGGAAGGATCACCAACGATGGTAATGAAGAATTGCCTCAAAGGTGAGAAAAAGGGTAATAAAGGGAAAAAGACTAAAGGGAGAGAATCTTAAAGATATGATAGAGTAGGAGAATAATAAAAGTAACTGACTGAAAAACTTAAAGTAGTAACAATATATAAACTTTCAAAAATTATTCATTTAGCTGAGAGAGAGTGGCTTGACATGGCTGCACAGCAACACGGCAAACGAGATCTGGGGTAACAGGGAGCAGAGCATTCTGGGTAGAACCTTGGCTCAAGAGTTTTTGGCTGCTGTGAGCTTGGTATATGGCCAGGTCAATAACCCATCAGTAAGGAATGAACGAAGATTAACAACATCAGATCAGTTGTTTCCCGGTATAGATCATGATTGCATTTTATAAAATTAGGATTTGTCAGTTAAAACTGTTTAAAAATCGTGATTACAAACAATCTGGGTAGCTAAGCTGTACTAGTATGTTCAGACACCTAGTAAGTGAGCTTGGAGGGCAGAGCTCCAGGGCTTCCATCTGCTGCTCTCCTCAGCTACCTCTGACAAACTCCCAGGTGCAACATACTTGAAATTCTTTCATTAGCATTGCAGTATGGAAGACTTGCCCCCTGACCACATTCGTATCTAATCAGTTATACTAAAACCAGAACTGTTTATGTACTTTTAATAAGTCATTTTGATAAAAATGCTTCACTGAATTGACAGAAAGATTTGGTGTTGAACAACCATACTTTAACAACTTTTTATACTAGCAATTTTCAGTAACTTGTTAGAAAATAATACTCCATAGGAATCTGTGTGATATCTACCTGTAACACACAAAATTATCTGAAAAGATTTTGTATTCTATGAATTAATTTTTGTGAAGCTGGTTTGAAAGGAGAAGCTTTGCTTGATGCTTGACAGTACCTTCTAAAGATCTATCATCAGGACCACGTGGTCACAGGTCCAAAGGAATTACTTGTGTATGAATTGCCCATTGTATTCCACCATCTGTAATTCTGGTTCACATGTCCCCTGATGAAATATGACCAGCAATTATCCTTCTGAACTAACCGCTGTGAATTTTGAGGGACGTTCCTTTCTAAAGGGTCATCCATCAGTGTATTAGAATTTTCCAAAGGTCTGGTTGCTCAAACTTCAATTGATGTACTGTTCTCATCGTACACATAATGTTGACCAATACCATCAAACTGGTGGAGGATAAGCCTTCCTGTCAGAATAATCATGGTCATCTCTCAGCAATTTTTTGTCTTTGCTGTTCTTATTAATGGGCATTTTTTTTTGTCAGTATCACTAAAAGATCATTCTATCTGCTCTGGTGAGATGGGAAAAGTAGGTCATTGGATATAGATGCAGTCAATTTATTAATTTCCCGGTATAAGGAAACCATTTTTCTATGGTTATTAATAAATATTTCACACATTTCTACCCCTGTTCAATCAAAATTTCTAACAATGCATGATGGAGGGTATAGAATCTTTTAAAACCCCATTAGGATATTTTCAAAGACGTAATCCTTTAGGAACATATTGCTTTATGGTACTCTTAAAGGAAGTAGTTGTCAAGCTGAAGCATTTTAAATGTAATCAAATTAATCTCAAGTGAGTCCATTTGTTCATCATCATCTTTCGGCTTTTCCCGTTAGGGGTCACCACAGCGGATCATCTCTTTCCATTTCTTCCTATCCTCTGCATCTTGCTCTGTCACACCAACCACCTGCATGTCCTCTCTTACCATGTCCATAAACCTTATCTTAGGCCTTCCTCTTTTCCTCTTACCTGGTAGCTCCATCCTTAGCATCTTTTTCCCAATATACCCATCATCCCTCCTCAGCACATGTCCACCCCAACGCAATCTCGTCTCTCTTGCTTTGTCTCCAAACTGTCCAACATGAGCTGATCCTCTAATATACTGATTCCTAATCCTATCCATCCTAGTCGCACCGAGTGCAAATCTTAACATCTTTAACTCTGCCACATCCAGCTCTGACTCCTGCCTTTTTGTCAATGCCACTGTCTCCAACCCATATAACATAGCTGGTCTCACTACCCTCTTGTAGACCTTCCCTTTCACTCTTACTGGTACCCATCTGTCACAAATCACTCCTGACAATCTTCTCCACCCATTCCACCCTGCCTGTACTCTCTTCTTCACCTCTCTTCCACATTCACCATTACTCTGAACTGTTGATCCCAAGTACTTAAACTCGCCCACCTTTACCAACTCTACTCCCTGCATCCTCACCATTCCTCTACCCTCCCTCTCATTTACACACATATATTCTGTCTTAGCCTGCTGACCTTCATTCCTCTGCTCTCTAGAGCATATCTCCACCTCTCCAGAGTCTCCTCAACCTGATTCCTACTCTCACTACAGATCACAATGTCATCTGCAAAGATCATAGTCCACGGGGCCTCCTGTCTGATCTCATCTGTCAACCTGTCCATCACCACTGCAAATAAGAAAGGACTCAGAGCTGATCCTTGATGTAATCCCACCTCCACCTTAAATGGATCTGTCACTCCCACTGCAGTCCTCACCACTGTCACACTACCCTCGTACATATCCTGTACCACTCTTACATACTTCTCTGCCACTCCCGACTTCCTCATACAATACCACAACTCTTCTCTAGGCACCATGTCATATGCTTTCTCCAAGTCTACAAAGACACAATGCAACTCCTTCTGACCTCTGTATTTATCCAATAAAACTCTCAGAGCAAACATTGCATCTGTAGTGCTTTCCTGGCATGAAACCATACAGCTGATCACTAATCATCACCTCCCTTCTTAACCTAGCTTCTACTACTCTTTCCCATAACTTCAAGCTGTGACTGATCAATTTTATCCCTCTGTAGTTACTACAGCTCTGCACATAACCCTTATTCTTAAATATAGGTACCAAAAACACTTTTTCTCCACTCTTCAGGCATCCTCTGACTTTCCAAAATTTCATTAAACAATCTAGTTAAAAATTCCACTGCCATTTCTCCTAAGCACCTCCATGCTTACATTGGTATGTCATCTGGGCCAACAGCCTTTCCATTCTTCATCCTCTTCACAGCTGTCCTTACTTCCTCCTTGCTAATCTGTTTCACTTCCTGATTCACTATCCCCACATCATCCAACCTTCTCTCTCTCTCATTCTCTTCATTCATCAGCCTCTCAAAATACTCTTTCCATCTACTCAACACACTATCCTCTCTTGTGAGTACCTTTCCCTCACTATCCTTTATCACCCTTAGTTGCTGCACATCTTTCCCAGCTCTGTCCCTCTGTCTAGCCAATTGGTACAGGTCCTTTTCTCCCTCTTTAGTGTCCAATCTGTCATACAACTCTCCATACGCCTTATCCTTAGCTTTTGCCACCTCTCTCTTTGCCATGCACCTCATCTCCATATACTCATGTCTACTTTCTTCATCTCTTTGACAATCCCACTTCTTCGCCAGCCTCTTCCTCTGTATACTCTCCTGTACTTCCTCATTCCACCACCAGGTCTCCTTGTCCTCCTTCCTCTGTCCAGATGTCACACCAAGCACCTTTCTAGCAGTCACCCTTACTAGTTCTGCTGTAGTTACCCAGCTATTCGGTAACTCTCCACTGCCTCCCAGTGCCTGTCTTAACTCTTCCCTAAACTCCACTTCACAATCACCCTTTTTTAACTTCCACCATTTAATCCTTGGCACTGTTTCACACTCCTCCTTCTCTTCTTGATCACCAATGTCATCCTACAGACCACCATTCTATGCTGCTTAACTACACTTTCCCCTGCCACCATTTTACATTCTCCAATCTCCTTCAGACTGGCCCTCCTACATAGGATATAATCCACCTGTGTGCATCTTCCTTCACTCTTGTATGTCACCCTATGCTCCTTCCTCTTCTTAAAATACGTATTCACCACAGCCATGTCCATCCTTTTCGCAAAATCCACAATCATCTGACCTTCTGCATTCCTTTCCTTAACACCATTCCTACTCATCCCCTCTGTTCACTTCACCAACATGCCCACTAAAGTCCGCTCCAATCACTAGTCTCTCACCCTTGGGTACACTCACCACAACTTCATCCAACTCACTCCAAAATTTCTCTTTCTCATCCATCACACAACCAACTTGTGGAGCATATGCACTAACAACATTCATCATTACACTATCAATTTCGAGCTTCATAAACATCACTCTGTCAGACACTCTCTTCATGTCTAAAGCACTCTTGGCATATTATTCCTTTAGTATAACCCCTACCCCATTTCTCCTGCCATCCACACCATGATAGAACAATTTGAACCTGTTTCCTAAACACCTGGCCTTACTTCCCTTCCATCTGGTCTCTTGCACGCACAATATATCAACCTTCCTTCTCTCCATCATATCAGCTAGCTCTCCTCCTATACCAGTCATACTGCCAACATTCAAAGTTCCTACCCTCACTGCTACACTCCTAACCTTCCTCCTCTCTTCCTGCCTTTGGGCATGCTTTCATCCTCCTCTTCTCCTTCGGCCAACAGTAGCCCATGTTGATGCACTGTTTTAACAGATTATGATACCATCATATCACCAATGAACAAACAAGCTATTCATTAACCCAAGGTAGTATTCACTTGGGAAGCTTTAGCAATGGCTTCACCCTCATTGTTGTTAATATTACTAGCAATTCTTGAATGAATAACTTCAGGGACCATCAGTGTATTCAACTCAGATGCACAGGGCTGACGCAAAACATGTGTCAGCTGTTGAACTAATAAAGTCAAATGAAACAAATCCACAGATGGTGATGAAAAATTGTCATGACTGCTTTTATAAAGTGGATGAAAGTGCTAAATGTAAGAAATCAAATATATTTGGCCAAATGAAGTGTATCATGCTCCTGGCTGGTAGTTTTGCTCTTGTTCAAGAGTTTCTACTGACAGTGATTGCTATTGTATTTTTGGTTCTTTATTCTATCAACTCTAAGTACATAAGAGAGCAATATTTAAAATCTGCCCCTGATTTGAACCTTTATCTCTGATGTTTGTGCTGATAAGCTGAGACCGACACCTTACATCTTAGCACAGTACAAAATAGCAACCTTCTGTTATTTAAGTTGTTACGAGAGTCTTTATTTTAACTGAATCACAAATGTCTTGCATTCCATTTTACCAATTCTGTTGTACTGCTGCCCCTTGATTTGTTACACTGTAGTAGACTGACTCTTCATCCAAAACATAATCCTTGAGTATTGCAAATTAGCAGGTAGTCTCTATGCTGCACGTAACACTGTAGCACTTGTAAAAATGTTGCATTTATGGAAATAATACCTCTAACAAGTGGATTACTATATAAAAATATGTGGTCAGCTACAAGCACTGGTGCTGTTTATCATCATCATCTTTGCAACAAAGACAGTGGAGAAAAGTAACACACGTTATGCTTTAAAATCAGCAAGGCTGTGGATCACCTAATTCTGATAGAAGTACCTGACAGAAAACAAAAAATACAAATTTCTCTATATCTATGGTATGTCATGCAGAGTGAAACAAATTCTGTTGCTAAAGCATGTCAGAGGTTAAGCTTTAAAAAAAAAAAGTTGGAAGACTTTCCCTTACCTTGACTCCAAAGCAAGGAAATTAAGGTATATATAAGCATTGGCTTGTTTCTTATAATTAAACGATATTGTAGCAAGAAAAGAAAACTCAGAATTGGGAGTGTAGATAGAAAATTGTTTTCCTCTCAATTATCCATACTGGAATTATACTTTAGCAAGAAACAAAACATCTGAATCAGGAATGTAGTCAGAAAATTATATTTTGTTCTTCTATCCTTATGCAGTTGCACCTATAAATTATTAAATATAGTCAAACCTTAAAATGTTTCCCATATACACTTTGGAAATGGGGCACATTATTTTCAGCTGTTGACACTTAAAACAAAAAGGCTATTTTTACAGTAAATTTACTACACAAAATTATGCTTTGCATACATCTGTAGAATATGCATCTTTGAGCTATAGGGTTTCTAAGAGATGTTTATATAGTCATTTGAGAACAGTGAGTATGCTTAGCTACCCCCATGCTCAGCATTGAATTAAACTGCAAGTGAGGGTGGACTTTTCCTTTAAACCTCCTATGAATGCAGCCCATGAGAAGCATGCAACTTACCTCATACCAGTGTTCCAGCTTTATAGTTTCTACATGCCTGTTGATTTTTTTTAAGTCTTTGACACATTCAAGCCAACAAAACCAAACCCACTAGCTGTTGATACAACATATTTCACCTTTTTATAGGCTTGTCAGTACAGCATAAGTGGAGATCAGCTATGCAGTTTGATCAACATCCAACAAGCATTTAATTGTTTTAGATACTTTAGGCTGCACATTCTCATTTTCAGTTATTGGTTAATTTTCAAACATGTTATCACCAGGGTAGTGCTACAAAATACCTTCCAATGTGCTTCATAGTTAGTCTGAAGTTTTCTAAAGACACATCTAGTATTGTGATATTTTAAATGCTTAAAATACAAAAATACCTTTTAATAGCCTTATTCATGAGTTGGACTTTCCAGGGCAAAGATTCAGTGGCCAGGAGCCTTTTGTGGTTATTAACGATGCTAAGATTTGCTACAACACTGTAAGCTATTGAGAGTTATTGAATGCTTCTGGATGGGGGAATATGTGGCTGTATTATCTTTTAGCAAATTATGCAATAAAGAACATATTCATGTCATTTTTCTATTAAAATGAATGTTAAGCTTTTAGAAATGAATTAGTAAAAGACTGTAATCATCTAACATTTATATTAAAGTGGATTCCATTTGCCTGAAACTTTGATATCTCACCTGTCTATTTTTTGCTTATAAAAAGTGCAGCCTACCTTTGCAACACCCCAGGGAGTGCATCTCCCATTTTTACCGTATGTTATGAATATATGAGGAGTTGCTCTGTCATGTTGAGCAACTGCAGTGATTTGTTTTATTCCAAGCCCCCATACATGACGGTATGAAAATGGTCCCATAGAAATTTGATCTAATTCATTAGACATTGAAATGGATAATGCTTGAGTTGGCTTAAACACTCTCATGTATGTTTTTGTGTAATTAAAAATGCAGAAGACTCCAAGTATTATACCACTAAAATAGTTGCTGAAAGAATTAAAATTGAAGCACATAAATAATAATAATAAAAAAACAGTTGCATGTGGATATCCAAGCTTACCAATATTTGATACAGGCTGTGAGAGACACACTCAGAACAGAAGAGATCCAGTAATTATTCTATTGACCCATTTCTAGAGAAGACTGATTAAAAATATTTGAATGTATGGCAGGAGACCTAGTATAACATGTATACAAAACAGTAGCAGGACGAGATGTCAGACATCAGGAAGCATTATACAAGCTAGGCAGTCATTAACCTCAGAAATATGTAGACCTTTGAAATACACAAATTCAGGAATGGCATGCAAAAGGAAAAGTACAGACAGATGTGCCATGCCAGACTGAGGGCACTAGCTACAGATAGTGAATTTAAAGTGCAAATGATACCATCATAAAGCAGTGGATTGTTTAGGAGAAAAGCAATAAATGACACAGAAGTGACATTAGACCGGCATAAAATATCAGAGATCAAAATTAAGATTAAAGATGTAAATAATAAATGGATAATAAACAGAAACACAAATAAATAAAGAAAAAATAAAGGTACAGAAGCAGACAAAAATAAAACTGTATAAATTCTGTAGGTCAAAGCAGTGCAAGGATTGTGATGTACAGCATCCACATAAATGATTGTATGCACCCTTGGGCCAGGTAAGGGCCAAATGCAGAAAGAACAATCAGTGTGCTAACCTCTGCAGACTCAAAAGCAGCAATTACAAGCCATAATACAAAGAAATGGGTCCCTCTTATAACCACAAAAGTTTAAAAAATCGAATGGCTGAAAAGCGAAATATTCAGCTACTCAAGATTGGTTTTCTGAGATTGCAGTACAGTGAAGATCAGAAAATTTGCCCTTTTCTCACTGTAGTGCGATCTCAGAGTTGGTATATATAATTAGTGGGGGGGGGGGGTGCAGCCCCCCACAAAACTGATTTCGAGTAATTGAATATTCGGCTTTTTAGCCGTTTGATATTTCAAACTGTCGTGGTTCTAATAGGGACCCCAAAGAAATTGCAGGTCAAAGAAATAAACTGAGCCAATACAGCAAAACAAGAAGACACATGTAAATATGTTTATAGCAGTGATAGAGCAGAAAAATAACATGAAAATAATGCAAAATATCTAACTTAAATAAGGGAAAATATTGTAACTAACCCTAGAATCACATTAAAAATAGGGAATAAAGATGCAAGCAGACACTATTCACTACGGAATTAATGTCAGAGGAAGACTATTGTAAGTTGAGACCCAAGCCTGAAATAAAGAAATGTGACAACAGAATCTATACATACTGGTCAACCAAACCAATTCAGACCAAAAGCTGTTTCACAACATTGTACAAATAAAAGTAAAGGTAATGGTGGCAAATCCTCTTGCAGTATTTTACTAGCCAAGCAAATAATATGTTAAGCTTCTCCATTCCACATCCAGTGCATTAGATGTGGCACAGATATTCAACCATGTAAATGATAATGGAATGATGAATTAAATAGACTGCTAAGTGACTATAAAACACACTTTAATGGCATTGGGAGGTTGAGCAACTGTCAGGCTAAGCTGCACATAGATTTTGGGGTGACCCCTGTAATACAGCCTCACAGGATAATTCTGTTCCACTTCTGAAGAAGGGCAGAAAATGAGTTAGAGAAGCTCCAGGAAACTAGCACTGGTAACATAGATGACACCATGTGGTTCACCAGTACTGACACCAGCTAAGCCATACATTCCATACCAAGTCAACCTACTTCCCATTATTACACAACCAAACTGTTGGAGCAAGATGTCTTCTGAGACTAAATGACAAGAAAAGCAATAGTAGACAAGATAAGATGGCAGAATATGATGGTGCCAACAGAAAGGTCAAGAAACATTTTTTTAAAGAAGCCAAACCATGTGTGTGAAAAATGAGCAACAACCGGAGCATGCAGGATCATGTATGGAGAGAACATTAAGTGGTCATATACTTTCATTAATGGTATGTAATTTTACAGTGTTTTCCCATTCATGTAACTTGATTTGTTAGAATATGAGTTTCTATATAAACATTTATGTGTGTGTGTATTTATTTATTTGACATTTGTATACTGGAAAAGTACAATTGGGCCAGAAAGTGCCCATTTTCAGTGGAGGCCCGGGAAGAAAAGCTCCACAATCACAGTATTTCAAAAGTCAAGCACAGATATTTTCAATCACAAAGTATCATGTTACACTACAAAATATGAGTTAAAAAAAATGTTGCAATGAGAAAAACATAGAACATATGCTTCATACTAGAGTGCAATGAAAAACAACATGAGTTGGAGAATGTGAGGAAAAATTCAAGCCATATTACTTGTTACATAGATTAGTAGCTGGTAAATGAGACCTCAGACAATTCTAATAAGATCTCAAACGAAGAACAAACACAGGGTAAGGTATCACCTCACAAAAAACGAGAAACAATCCAAAAGAAGAGAGGTAGATACGCCACAACTATCGAAGGCAAAACCAGACGTATAATATAAAACATAAAAATCCTTTATTCGAATAAGTTAGCACTTTCACGTTGCTTAGAATGCTTCATCAGACTTTAACAGATTAAAGAAAATTCAAATCACTTAAATATTACAAATTCATATAGAAAACACCAATAAAACACCATTTCTATATCACATGTTACTCAAAAGAAAATTACATCACTTTCATTTAAAAAGGAAATGTCAAGGGAACAAAATGCATATATATTATGTATAAAAACACAAAACAAAACATAAATAAAAATATAGATATATAAAACATATATATATAAAACATAAATAAAAATATAAATATATAAAACAAAATCAATGTATTAAACTAACGTTTAAATGGCCTATCTAATAAAAATGGTTTCAATGATAACTTATCATTGAGACCATGGCCCTTATCGGCCGATAACTTAATAATCCACCTAGCTTCTGCTTTCTCTGTATTGTTACCAATATTACCTAATCTCTCTGTAACAAACAACTGTCCTATAACCATAAACCCAAACACATGTGTAGTATCATGTTGCAGAACATGTTTGGCCAAGGCATTACCCTCATTCTCTCTATGAATAGCATAGAGGTGTTCCCTGATTCTTTCCCTCAGCATCCTATTGGTCTTACCCACATAGAAACATTGACACTTTAGTTAAAGTTAGCAGCAGTTAAATTTGGACACTAGCTATACATACATGAAGCTATTGATAGAACAGTACACTACTATTGAAAGCGACTTCATCATGAAGCGCTAGAGAAGAGATTGACTGCTATTCTCACTGACCCACAAAGGGAAGACTTTTATTCAGATCAAGCGACTACAATGCAAGCGCTAGACAATAAACATTTATTAGTGAAGAAAAAGAAGTTGGAGAGAGACTGCTTGGATTTCTCGAGGGGGAATGTTTTCTCCTGGCCGAGGGAATCCACCAGGGCGCCTTACGCTGCAACACACACTAATATTCCTATACCATCTACTGTGTGTAAGGATTTTTCTGTTCCCCCTACTTCCATGCCAACGCTTTCACTTCCTGTTGAAGCGTTACCTATGGAATCATGCTCCATTGAGCGTTGGTGATGCAAATGCGGCTATTTCTTCAGAACCAGTGGTACGTAAGAAGACTGTAGCTGTAGCGGGGCAAAGCTAATTTTTTGGTGATAATGAGATTACATCTCTTCGTCTTCCACTTCATTTTCATACGGACTTGAAACAGAACTGGAGTCCACATCAAGGAATCAGGAAAAGGAAACTATCTGGAGGGCCTCTCGAGTTTCAAAAGAAAGCCCTGAAACCAGTGACAAGGAACTGATTATTAATTTGTCAGCATATACGCTGTCGGACAGTGAGAAGAAGATACTTAATAAAGGTCTGTCTTTTATTCCCTCACAAGGGGTTGATGTAAGTAGTTTGATAGTAGACAAATGCTTTACAAGAAAAGTTGCACTTGGAATGCAATATGGTAATGATGATATGATGAATATAGACGCTATGGTTCTTAAAAAAACGTCAACATATGTTCCAGTTTTGCATCCTTTACTTGATTGCTTTGAGAAAGCTTGTAGTAATGATTTTCTGAAACTTTTTGAGGTGAATAAAACTAAACCCGATTTCTATAATGTAACTAAAGATGAAAAGTTAGCCCTACAGAAATTACAGAATAATATTGATATAGTAATAAGACCAGCTGATAAGGGGGGGGGGTGCTACAGTGCTATTAGATACAAGTTATTATAATAACACTATGCTGGAGATGCTTTCAGATGAGACAACTTACAAGAAATTGAATAAGTCAGATCTAGATAAATTAATTAAAACAGTACATGCAGATTTATATGACATGCTGATGTGTGGTATAATTGTTAGTGATCTATACAGGTATTTCTTAATTGATAAACCTGTGATACCGACCATTAGAGGCCTCCCTAAAGTACATAAGACCATGGACAACCCTCCCCTCAGACCGATAGTATCAGGCAGAGGCTGGTTAACAGAAACTATGTCTATTTATTTAGAGCATAATTTGAGACCTGTAGTAGATTCCACGGAATCTATATTACGTGATACAAAACAGTTTTTGGAGACGCTAGCACCTTTTAATACTGATAGTAGTCTAGGAGAATTAGATTATATGGTGACACTGGATGTTGCATCTCTTTTTCCTTGCATACCTAATGAAATAGGGCTAGATTTCCTAAGATTGTATCTGATTAATAAAGGGTTGAATAACAGTCAGATCATGAGGATCACGATGCTTTTAGAAATGGTTCTCTGTTACTATGTGTTTACTTTTGGGAGTGAATATTATCTTCAGATTAAAGGTGTAGCAATGGGCACTTCGTGTGCCAACTCATATGCTAATCTTGTATTAGCATATTGGGAGAGTACCTATGTTTTGGAACATCTGAGTTTCTCTGGACATATTAAATATTATAAGCATTTTGTGGATGACTTTTTTTGATTTGGGAAGGAAACCTGGAAAGCTTAGAAGATTTTGTTATTTATATAAATGGGACTACGACATTTCTTACATTAAGTAGTACAGTTTCACAGATCGATAGATTTTTTAGATGTCACACTGAGTAAATGTAATGGCATTTTCAAGACAGAAGTATATAGGAAACCGTGCAGGAGAAATGCTATCCTACATAGGGATAGCATGCATCCGCCATATATACACAGGAATATTGTCAAAAATCAAGTAATGCGTTATTCACACATAATTAGTGGTGATCAAGTTTTTTCTGAAGCAGTTATAACCATATATAAAAAGGAATAACACTACTCATAAACAGTCTATTGTGAAGAAAGGAAGCAGAAGAAGGATAGCTATCCCTTTTACCAACAATAACACCTCTATTGTCGATATTATTAGGAGACATTGGGACATTTTGCAAATGGATGATAATATTAAGAAACTGGTTGGTGAGAAACCAGCGTTTAGTTATAGGAATACCAAGTCCCTTAAGCGTTTGCTTTGTTATAAGACACCTAGGAATAAGGTTACTTCACAGAGAAAGGGTACACATCCCTGTCGGAGTTGTAACCAGTGTGGCTATATACTGGATTCCAACTTATTCATACATCCTGACACTGGTGTTGAATATGAGTTTGATGAATATGCAGACTGTAAATCAAGGAATGTGATTTATTTAGCTTCATGCAAAAAGTGTCAATGTTTCTATGTGGGTAAGACCAATAGGACGTTGAGGGAAAGAATCAGGACGCACCTCTATGCTATTCATAGAGAGAATGAGGGTAATGCCTTGGCCAAACATTCTGCAACATGATACTACACATGTGTTTGGGTTTATGGTTATAGGACAGTTGTTTGTTACAGAGAGATTAGGTAATATTGGTAACAATACAGAGAAAGCAGAGGCTAGCTGGATTATTAAGTTATCGGCCGATAAGGGCCATGGTCTCAATGATAAGTTATCATTGAAACCATTTTTATTAGATAGGCCATTTAAACGTTAGTTTAATACATTGATTTTGTTTTATATATTTATATTTTTATTTGTTATGTTTTATATATCTATATTTTTATTTATGTTTTGTTTTGTGTTTTTATACATAATCTATATGTATTTTGTTCCCTTGACATTTCCTTTTTAAATGAAAGTGATGTAATTTTCTTTTGAGTAACGTGATATAGAAATGGTGTTTTATAGGTGTTTTCTATATGAATTTGTAATATTTAAGTGATTTGAATTTTCTTTAATCTGTTAAAGTCTGATGAAGCGTTCTAAGTAACGTGAAAGCGCTAACTTATTCGAATAAAAGATTTTTATGTTTTATATTATACGTCTGGTTTTGCCTTCGATAGTTGTGGTATATCTACCTATCTTCTTTTGAAGTCTAATAAGATATTTAAAGAGATTTCTGAGATTACATAATTAGAGACAGGCAGTTGAAATTAAGTGATGATGTAGTACGAGATGGGTGTTGATAAAATGGTTATAGAAGGAAGAAAAAGGGGGAGTGACTACTGACCCTGGTAACTACCACCCCATCAGCCTGACAAGTCTGATGGGTAAGGCTATGGAGCGCATCATTATGGACCTTATAAACAGGGATATAGGGAACCTTCAAAACCCTGGACCCCATGCAGTTTGGGTTTGTGAAGTGCAGATCATGCCTGCTCAACCTGATAGACTTCTTCGAATCTGTCACCAGAGCGGTAGATGAAGGCAAGGTCATCCATACAGCCTACTTCGATCTAGCCAAGGCCTTCTACACCATCCCCCACTCAGGGATCATTGATAGACACTCTAACCTAGGCATTGACCCCTACTTCATAAGATGGGTTGCTAACTGGTTCATGGACAGAACCCACACGGTAAAAGTAGCAGACTCCAAATCTGACTACCGGGCAGTTACAAGTTGAGTCCCACTGGGATCTGTTCTGGGTTCTCTCCTCTTTCGCATCTACTTCTCTGAAGTTCAAGCAAACACAATGGAACTCTGGCTAACCAAATTTGCAGATGACTGCAAACTGGGAGCTTTTATTGAATCTCAAGCTGATGTAGACATCCTACAAAAAGGCCTCACAGAGACCAACAACTGGTGCCAGAACCATTGCCTTAAGCTCAATGCTAAAAATGCATTGTCATTCCCTTTGGGAAAAACACGGTGCCCATGAACTACCCCATTGATGGTAGCCCACTTAACTCCGAAGGTGTGATAAGAGATCTAGGGACACAGGTAGATAGCAACCTCTCCTTCGACAACCATGTCACCACTGTCATTAGAAAGTCCTTCTATGTGGCACACCTCATTACAAATGGTTTCTCATCTAGGAAGAAAGAAGTCATAATCCCTCTCTACTCATCCCTCATTAGACCCAATATAGAGTACAAAGCCCCATTTGGCATGTACCTCACTAGACACCTGCAACAACTGGAGAGGCCAGAAAAATTCCTCATAAAGAGGATCCTAGGACTCAAACACTTGCCCTATACAGAAAGACTAAAAAAAAAAAAAAACTCCAGCTTTACTTAGTCTCATATTGTCTACTTAGAGGTGATCTCTGCTTGACATACAAAGCCATGTCTGACCCAGTGTTGCTAGACATGCTTCATCTGAAAAAGTCTCAATCCCTCCGTACCACATGCTCTAAAGACCTCAACCTCATCAACAAAATAAACAGAACCTGCTGGAGGGGCAGGTTCCTAACCCAGAGACTTCTCATACTCTGGAATAACCTCCCCATTCACATCAAGCAGAGCACCTCACTAGCCCTCTTCAAGAAAAATCTTGAGTGGATGGATAATAGGAAATTCACCCCGGAGATCACTGCAACAGCCTTGCTCGATAGGGGCATAAGGAACTAACGTCCAGCAGCAGGCTGACTAGGAATATTCTTGGGTTAGGCTTGTATTGGATCCAGGGCCATTAGCCTAATACTCACCTATGAACCTATAAGGATGGTGAGAATGAGATTATAAGAAGAGTGCATAGTAGGGTGTCTTCAGGAAGCTTAGCTGATTATGGAGGAAAGGGGTAGAGGAAAGGAGGGCAGAGATGAATTAAAAAAGGTACGGTAGTGAGGAAAACAACTGAGTAGATTAGGAGGATGGAGGGGATTGTGAGTGTGATCTAAGTTGAAAGGGGTGAATGAAGTATAGTAAGTTCAGCCAGGACTGGCACAGTAGCAGGTCCTAGATTTTGTAAGGTATTCTTTTAGAGAGCATTTAAAGGTGGGTAGGTTAGAAACGGTGGTTAGAGGTAAGGAGGTCCAGTTTTTTTGCTACTGAGTATGAGTATAGGCTTTGTCCATGGGGGTTATTAGATTTATTTATGGTGAGAAGTTGTTTGTCTACCGATCTAAGAGTTATTTTTGGAAAATACTTATTGACTAAAGGGGTAAGAGCTGGGCAGGCTAATTGTTTCTGTATGATTTTATGTAATGTTATAAGCTGAATGTAAGAGAGGTGGAGGGGAGTTCCAGACAGCTAAGGGTATACAGAGCTTTACAGTGGTGAGTAAAGGAGGATGAATTAGTAGCAAACATGGCAATTTTGTTGTTGCAGCTTTCAAGTTTGATTATTATAGAGGGTTGTAAATTAGTTAGAATTGGTGCTCCATAGAGAAGGGAGTGCAGAAGGTAGGTCTTGGCTAGACTAATTTCTGTGGGCGTGCTCAGAAAAATGATTGTTTCTGTATAGCATGCTTAGTTTTTGATGGGTTTTCTTGATATTGCTTTGGATGTGAAGGTCATATTTAAGATCATTATATGTTAATGACTCCAAATAGTTTGGTATGGTGGACTAACTCGATTTCAGTGCCATTTGCCAAAAAGATTTTGAAAGATGCTTTGTTAGGGTGTTGCGATTTTGGGGTAAAGTGGAGGAGTTTGTTTTTTAGGGGGTTCAGTAGGAGTTGTGCCAATTTAAGCCAAGCTTCAATAGAGATGACAGCTTGGTGAGTGATTTCTTGGAGGTGAGTTAAGGTGTTTGAACAGCAGATGATGGTAGAGTCATCTGCATTTTGAATCAAGGTGCCATTGCAAGAAGATGATTGTAGCTTATTGATAAAAATATTGAAAAGTAGAAGGGCAAAAATGGGTCTTCATGGGACTCCTGTGGAAGTTGGATGGTATGCAGAGATGGATCCTTGCCATTTTACAGCTTGTTGCCTGTTGTTGGCAGGTTGCTAGAGAAGTGCTGAATAGCTCAAGATGCTAGACCTAGGGTTGAAAGTTGATTGAGGAGTTTAGTGTGAGAGATCATGTCAAAGGCTTTTGATAGAGCTAGAAATACTGCAGATACAAGTTTATTAGATTTGCAAGATTTAGTGACAGTGTCTGTAAATGATAGTAATGCAGTAGAGGTGCTGCAGTCTGGCCAAAATCCATATTGTGTAATGGTGATTAGCTTATTTTGTAAGAGAAAGTGGAGAAATTGTTGATGAATACATCTTTCAAGGATTTATGACTGTATATTTTGGACCACTGTGTTCATTGCCTAGTGAACTACATCTGTACATTTCTGACCACTGTGTATTTGTCTATCATTTTTGCATGACTGTATTTTTGTTGGAGCTTTTCTCCACGGGTCTCCACTGAAAATAGGCCCCTGCCTCAGCTGGACCAACCCAGTTAACAAATGTCAAATACATTTTAGAGACTGGAGACAGGCTGGCTATGGAATGGAATTGTGTAATGTCAATGGAATTACCTCCTTTATGTATATATAAAATCTATATATGAATAAAGAGACCAGAAAAAGTATTGCAACAGTGTTGTAGGTTTTTATATTTGTAAGAAGGACTGCTGCTTCCTTCCTGAGCTTTTTACAAATAGGCTGCACTGAGATTTTATCTGAATTTTCCATTCTGCAACCTCAAGCCCTGTATGTTCCTCCAGTCACGATGGCTCAGAACGTCAAACAAGGATATACTGCAAGGCCAAGTAGGTAATGTGAACTTTCCAGTTTTGCACCTTTCATTTTTGATTATCAGTTTTGTTTGCTTGTTGCCATGCATACATATCAGCAGGAATTTCTAGTGACCCAGAACATCCAGATTGGGAACAGACTCTTAATTTTTTTCATTTTTTTGTATAAAATGAATGGTCAGCATGTTAAATGATCAACACAAACACAACACACATTAGCAACACCAAATACACTGAAAAAGGCAACAAATTTCCTTTTCTGATGTACTACCCATAAACCCATCACACATTCAGGTTAAATTTGTCTGTGTTGTGGTTAGAATTACAGACTTTTTTTTGTGAAGGAACGCTGCAAGGTTAGGACTACGACAAGTTTTGGACTTGAGTGCATTACTAACACAGACAGGAAAGATTCACACCCCCACTTCACCTTAGTAATGCATCCTAACCCCTACCCTGGCCCAACCCTAATCGGCCATCTTACCTTATAAAAAAAAAAAAAAACTTTCAATAACACTACCACTGCACAGAACAGCTCAGGCACTCTGTGCATGTGTGTACATACACACACAACACTAAACCTATCCCTTACCTGTCCCAAACTCTAACCCTAACCCACTGAATCTGTCCTCTTACCTAAACCTTACCCTAATCCGTAAACACACACACACACACACACACTCCCAGCCCTAGCACAAAAGTCACTTACCTTTCACCCAACATGTACTACAGTTCACTTTGGTCACATACAAGTGCCAACCAAGTGTACAACTATCTATCTATCTATCTATAAAAGATGAAACTAGCACCAAATATTTAAATTGCACCCTTTATTTCTTCAACTAAGATCCACAGACCATGGTTTTACCTCAAGAGCTTTTTCAATGCCGATCTAAAAATTGAAAAAAAAATTAAATCAGGAAATAAATAGCTAACCCTGATGTTTACATGACTCCTTTCTAGGAGAAACATCTAGAAACACTTGTTTGAAATCTGGGCAAACTATTGATATATGCAAGCATTTTTGACATTCAGAAGTTTTGGTTTCACATTTGTGCTTTTGCCATGAGACAAAATGTTAACTTGGTGACAGATTTTTAAGCTCAATTCATCTGCAGAAATGTTAAGTAAACATTTGTGTAATTTATGTTTGTAAACAGTTGGTTTAATAGCTTCATTTGGATTTGTCCTGTACAGTAAAAATTACAGTATGACTTTTGGCCAGGCTACTAATTTATGAGTTACTTTAACACTCAAAAGCTTTATTTATTTGTTTATTTTTTATTCGGTATTATGCAACAAGATAAACATATTAACCAGTTATCCCTTCTAGGGCTGAATCATCTGCAAAATTGTTAGGTAAACATTAGTGTTAGCTTTTTATTTCCTGTTTTTTGTCTGTTTTTAGATCAGCACTGAAAAAGCCATTACGGTGAAACCATGATCTGTATATCTACTTTGAAGAAATAAAGGCAGTTATTTAAATATTTTGTGCTGGTTTAATCTTTTGGGCTTCTTGGTACTGACTGTGCACCTACTGTCTTCTTGCGTTCTTTCTTTTGTGTATATTTGTGTGTGTGTGTGTGTGTGTGTGTGTGTGTGTGTGTGTGTGTATATATATATATATATATATATATAAATTAATAGGTTAATTATTTTGCCTTTTAGATATTTTTTCGAATTTGCATTATCTGAAGTGTCTTGGAAACATGGCCAATGTGATAGGTATAGCTCATCAAGTGTCTGATAATGTCAAAGCGTCTATAGGAGCTCTCTTAGAATTAATGCAAACTACTACAGATGATGTATTATATGTGAAAAAAATTATTCAAATCACAGCAGGTAACTATAACTACTACAATTTACCTTATTACAGCAATAGTCCAATGCTGTGGATGAGCAGTCTGATAGCAGCACACTCATGGCGCACAGGATTTGGTACTTAAGTCATAGTGACAGGAAAAGAATGTTAATGACCTTGTAAACTTATCCAGAAGGAATAACCTCCAAAGTATAGTACCAAAAATGTGGAAGAAGCAGACCATATTTCTTTCAGAAGAAATTAAATACATTTTTGTGGCATCCTACGATGCCCATAACGAAAACCTCAGATTTAGTTGTATGTTTTTCAGCAGTAACTACCCAAAACACTTAATTTAAAAGTGTCTTGATTTCACAGCCACAGATGCAATCTTCAAATAATCAGAATAGCTGGACGTCAACTGAAATTCACTCCTGACTACGGCACTTCACTTTTCTTAAGATGATGGTATTTCCACCCTATTTAAAGTTATTTAATGAAAGATTTGTTGTTCAGATACAATTCCCTGCTACACCCTTCCATTTAAGAGTGCCCAGACGTATCACATTGTAACACCCTATTGTCTACTGATCAACATAACAGCCATGCATATATCACTGTAACTAGAAACAGGCAAACTAATCATTTCATGTGGTTTAGACAAAAAGGGAGAAGGAAATCATATACCACCAAACCATCTAATTCAGTGGATCAAAACATAGGCAAAGGCCAGCAGCACAGTATGTAACTAAAATCTACTAAAACTTGTATCTACCAACAACTGTTGTCATCTGCTTCATAGACTTCTAACAACCAATGTGAGACCTTAGCTACATCTAGCAAATTCAAAAGAACAAGAATACATCTCCAGAAATCCTAGTTACAGAAATGGATGCATTACAATAGTACAAAGTTCAGAGATAGGACACTGGCAATACTTCTGCAAGGGGAAGTGAGGACCTAACTATATTACCAAACTAGTGAGCAACTAGAAAAGCTGGAGTGTAAGAAAATCCATTTATACTTCAGGATATGGTGCTGCGGTAGCATTGTCGCCTCACAGTAAGACATTGTCCTGTTTGATTCTCAGCTAGAGCGTCTTCTGTGTGGAGACACGTGTGAATGGGCATACCTTCATTGAAGGTTGTGCATCAGGGCCGGCAACTCGGCAGGTAAAAATCTACTGCCAATCATTAGTGGACCGGAGTTCTGCTGTGGCGACCCCTAACCGGGAAAAGCCGAAAGACACAACAACTTCAGGATATGGTGACACACCAGCAGCCCACCCTAGATGAAACATTACAGTTCATGTTTTGGTAATCACTGTTTGGGGGAAAACAAACACCAACAGTTTGCACTGCAAAGGTTGCATGTTTTTATTTATATTTCATTTTGTTGCAGTTTTTGCATATGAATAGATTATTGGCTAAATAACCTGCCTTATGAGAATGGTTTAACACTAAGAACTGTTCATTGAGTCATAGTTTGTACTTGTCACAAAGTATAAATACATTTAGTAAGGCTGGCCATGTCCTACCTCAATGTTTTATAATTCAGGCTCTTCTACAGAATAGGCTGTATCACTCATTAAGGAATTCAGTATTAGGCAGATATAGACCTATGCTTAAACTGTCACAGTCAGAAGATTGACGCTTGTAAGACAGTTTATACATTATAAAAGTCAGAATGACAGGGATTTCCTGAAAAAATTTTCTCAGCTAAGCTTAATGTAGGGTTTTCTTATAGGCATTAGATTTATGTAGCCTCAACAGACAAATGCACCCAATTCAGAATCATTTTATAGTTATTTTGTCAACTTAATGGTGTTAATATATGACTGCCCTGTTGGTGTTCCTCCCCTTTTTAAATATTTCTTTTACATAACTGTGAAGGTATTAATGTTGTTTTCAGTATGTTGACGATAGTTGTATAAAAAAGTATTTGTGTAAGTGACTATAACAGAGTAATCAATTTTGTAAAGTGTGGAACAGAGTTTTTTGTTGAAATGTCAGCATTGCAAAAATAGCATGTGAAGTCAGATTCCAGAATACTTTCTCATATGTTCATAGGCAAGTACTAGCCTAGTTGCCCTAGAGGGCCATTTTAAGCCTAACCGGTTTCCCTTTTTGTGCTCAAATTAACCCATCCAATTTGGTTAGAGATTATCCTTATCCTTCTCATGGGTGATAATTATATATTACCCCTAATGAGAATAACTGGGATCATACTATAGATAATGTGAAGGGGACTCATTCAAGGGATAAAGCATTTAGCAGCTGCCTCTGTTCATTAGTAGTACAGGGGGCTGCCATGGGGTAAATGTTCTGTTTCCCATCCACAGATCCAAGCTGCACTTGTATATGGATAGGGAAGTATTATTTTTTTTTGTGGATGGACAGTCTGTTCCAGAGCAGTGGTATCCCCTGTGAGATATACCTGTTCTTCACACTGTTCAGTTTATGTTGCAGATGAGGTTTATATCTCTAGACTGAGTATTTCTAATGCCATTTGACTTTCTGACTTGCAGTAAATCCATCAGAATTAGCTTGGAGGTTGCCTTGTATGACACTGGTCACCTTTGTAGGAGGTCTGTAGGATAAGGAGTACAGTGACAGAGCTTTAAGTCTGTCCACATAAGGCATATTGTTTAGGCCTGGTATCTTTTTAGTAAGGTATCCCTGTGGGTGTTTCAGCTGTTGCATGTGTCTGGATATATGCATACCAAAGGGGGCATTATATTCAATGAGGGCTGAATAAAGGGGTACAATGACATTCCTATATCTAGACACACTTTCTTTACTTATAAGTTGTGCAATATAGAAGGACTTTCTTACATTAATGGACACATGTTGGTCAAAAGTTAGATCACTGTCCATGTAAGTTCCCAAATCCTGAACAATTGAGTCAGCTCTTATAGGCATTTTGTTAATGTGGTAGTTCCCTGGGACAGATGACTTTCCAAATGATACAGTAATACATTTTTTGCCATTTAGATTCAGCCCTTGATTTTAGCAGCAGTTATTTATTTGAGACAAACCTTCCTGCAGGATGGCTAAGTCATTTGGGTCTTAATGACTGCTCCTAACTAGCAGTCCTCTGCAAACGGTCAGCCACAGCCATTTGGTATCAGTGTTTACTTAAGAAAAGTAGATGACAAACATGAGAAGTCCCACCAGAGAACCCTGGGAGACTCCAGTGGTGACTGGTCTCTTTGTGGTGGTAACTTCCCCTATTTTGATTTCCTGTGTCCTATCTGTTGTAGATCAGTATGTATGTATGTATACCTTTAAGAAGCTTTTCATGGGCTTGCACATGTGTATAAATACTGAGCGTGTGCGAGCCAGACTGCCATTTTGTAGAGAGCTGTTGAGATGTAAGCATGTATGTAATGGTCTGTCAGTTAATCAGTTCATTTTTATTTTATGTTGCTGCTATCCATCCCGATGTTTTTCTATGTAATAAAGCATATAAATAAACTGCCCTGTCTGTTCATCTTGAATCATAGCATAGGACAAGTGACATGATATCAGAATGGGATCCAGAATTAAGATCAAGAGGCACTCAGTTAATGTTGGAGGAATATAGATGAATGGAACATCTCTACTGCACGTATAACTTGCAAAACAGGTCAGAAATTAATTCCAGACACAAAAACTTGCTTAAATAATTTCTTACTCAAATAATATAAATTGAAGCACTCAGAACAAATTCCTAATTAAAAGAAATGCCCAAAACTGCGACATATTGATAAAAATATTCAAAATAGTTACAAAAATGTTTGAAATAATGTCCAAATTACATAAAATGTATAAAATAAGGGAAATGACTGCATTTTTTTCTCTGTGCTACTTTTTCACATTAATTAAAGCTATTCAAAATATCCAAAGTGTATCATGTGTTTGCAAGTTTGTGCAGTATTGCAGTACAGTTATTTCACAAAATACAGCCATTTCAAAGCATATTTCACAAAATACAGTATTTTGAAGAGTTTATTGTGCATTTGAATGTTCTTACAAGTACCTGGCGTGTATGCATGTTCATTCATAATTACAAGAGCCATATCTGCAGTGTTATACATACATTCTTGGCATGGCAAAAAGCATTTGCAGACCAACTCCACTTGTATTTGACAATAATATTGCAGAGAGTGTTTAAGCAAGAGTACAATATTTTCATGCAAGCTGCATTTTCTGACAAATATGCTCGTACAAAGGCATTTATTCTGTTTAATTTAGCTGGGTCAGAAGCCATAGAAATAGTGTTCATTTGTGTATGCACCTGCTCTGTTTGCAGGGGAGGGAGAAACTGCTGTATAGTGACCAGCTGAAACAAGGGAAGACACAGAGTGCTTAAAAAAATAAGATGTTCATCGTGCATACAGCTGCAGTAATCACATATGGGTTCTCTGCCGTCAGGCGGGTCCTCGGTCGGCCGAATTCCAAAGTCTAGGTCCGGCGTTGGTTGTTGTCGCTTTCTTTCCTGACATCAGTGCAACAGGGGTATATAAGACACAGCCGACGCCATATTCTTCAGTCTTTTTTGCCGCGTGGTGCCCGAAGCAGAAGCAGTTCGCAAGTGCCGGTTGGCCAGCTCCTGAATTTACGAAAAATTGGAAACCAAAGTCTTTTTTAAAGCTAAGTACCCCGTTGGGGAAACTTTTCTTGCCTCAGACCAAGTTAACAATTGTATTTCTTGTGGGAAGCAAATACCGCATAAGGATTTCCATTCCCTCTGCATACCTTGTTTAGGCCCAGACCACGACGTCTCGGGCTGTCGCTTTTGCGCTACTTTCAATAAACGCACTATTAAGTGTCGGACGGAGTTCGCCCAACATTATTTTGGTAAAGCCTTTGATTATAAAATGTCGTTGGAGACTCCGACTACCATTTTGTCCAAAAAACGCAAGGACAAGGACCGACACCACGCCAAAACCGGCTGCACGTGGTCCGGTTCTCAGTGAGACACCTATGCAGTCCCTGACTACCGACGACACTTCCTTGGCGGTGTCTTCTGTAACCGAGACCGCAGGTGCCTCGGCCCTTATTCAGACTTCAACAACCGAAGCGACTGTGAGTGTTGAGCCTCCTAATGTGGACAGGTCCACTTCCACCCAGGGTGTCTTTAGACCCTCATCTTCCTTTTCCATTAAGGCCTTTACTAAGTCCAAATCAGCCATGCATCCCAAGAGGCCTGTTGCTCAGGGCCCATCCCCAGGCCCCATGCCTAAAAAGCAGATGCTTAAAATGGCTGAGGATTTAATTATTCTTATCAGGGGTTCCCATCCCCCTCCAGACAAGAGACCCAGAGTGGAAGAAGATTCTCCCTCTTCTGAACAGGGCTCCTTTTTCTCAGAACATTCTGATGTAGAGGAACACTCGTACTCCCCTTATGAAGATTCTGATGCAGAACAGTCCATTCCTTCTGTATCTCCCCCAGAGGATTTTTCTTTTGGGGAAACCTTGCACACCTTGAGGGAACACTTCCATTGGGAAGGCCAAGACTTTTCTGATTCCAAGAAAAGGCTTAGGGAATTTCTTTTGTTACCTCAACACAGACCTCTGGCTATACCTCCTGTCTTGGACATACTTGATGATGTTTACTCGGAGGCTTGTCTTAACCCGGATTCCCTGCCTCCGGCCCCAGTCAAACCTGATAGGTACTACAGAGTTCCTAACTCTCACCAATTTCTTTTCAAAAGCCACAATGCTGACCCTGAAACTATTTCTCAGGGCCCCAAGGGAATGAAGGCTTCTACTGCCAAGAATCCACTACCTTCCGAAAGAGAATCTAGATCCTTAGAAAGGTGGGGAAAAAAGGTATACACCTCGGCCACCCTAGCCATGAGGGCCTTAAATTGTCAGTTCCATATGCTTAAATATCAGCAGTTTCTGTTATCACAATTAAGAAATAAAATGTCTCAACCTGAACAACCAGATTTGAAGGAAGTGCAGGATATGATGCATAGTGCAGAACAAGTGGGTAAACACACCTTACAATGTGGCTATGATGCCTTAGAGGTCTCAAGTAGAGCTACTGTTACAGGATCAGTCATTCATAGACATGCCTGGCTTAGGGAACAAAGCTTGCCTGATCATGTTAAAGCTAAACTACTAGATGCTCCTTTACAAAAGGATGTACTATTTGGTACTAATGCTGAGGAGATACTACGGAAAATGGAAGAAAAAGCTAAATCTATGCAAACTGTCAAGGCTTTTCTACAGGTACAACCACCTCGTTTTAGCAGAAATTGGCCTTCTAAAA
This sequence comes from Protopterus annectens, assembly GCF_019279795.1. Taxonomy (NCBI): domain Eukaryota; kingdom Metazoa; phylum Chordata; order Ceratodontiformes; family Protopteridae; genus Protopterus; species Protopterus annectens. The sequence goes on along the minus strand of NC_056749.1, from coordinate 481,966,922 downwards.
ACTGGTCCTTTCCAGCCACGGACAAGCCCCAAAGAGGTAGATACAGGCGCACAAGGGGCAGAGGACAATCTCAAGGATCATATAGAGGCAGACAATGGCAAACTCCAGCACCAAGAGGTGGCGAAGACAGTGCACAACAATACAGAAAACAAACCCAATGACTTCCTCCTTTTCATGCCAAGCAAGTCTCAGCTGGCAGCTCCCTTGGGAGGAAAGCTGGCATTATTTGCAAGAAATTGGCATATTATTACAACAGACAAATGGATCCTGGACATTATAAACAGAGGCTACAGATTTCATTTTCACACTCTTCCAAAAATGAGAGGCATGCCAAACCTGCCACACAATCAAAGGGCAGAGGCACAAATACAAATTTCAAAACTCATGGACATGAAAGCTATTCAAGAGGTACCTACTCACGAACAAGGCCAAGGTTTTTATTCCAGACTATTCCTGGTACCAAGGAAAGGAACCGACTGGAGACCCATTTTGGACTTATCCATCCTAAATACATTTCTACTCGTACCAAAATTCAAGATGCTCACATTACAGCAGCTTCTTCCCATGCTGGGCAAGGAGTTTTGGTTGGTAACATTGGACCTCAAGGAGGCATACCTGCATGTCCCAATCAGACAAAGCTGCAGAAGATACCTCAGATTTCTTGCAGGTTCAATCTACTATCAATTCTCTGCATTGCCCTTTGGCTTATCTACTGTGCCCAGAGTATTCACGAAATGCCTGGCATCAGTAATTGCCTACTGCAGACTTCAAGGGATACAAATTTACCCTTATTTGGACGACTGCCTGATCCAAGAGGACAGCAAGCACATACTTCTGGAACATCTGGCTTATGCAACACGGTTACTGAATTCTCTGGGATACACAATCAACAAAGAGAAATCCAGGCTAACACCATCTCAGAAAATAACTTTCCTGGGTGCCAACTTGGACACAAACACCCAGATGGCCTACCTTACGCCAGAAAAACAGGGGCAACTAACTCAGTACTTCAAAATACTAGCAAATTGTACCAGGCTTACTGCAAGGAAAATCCTGCAGGCTCTGGGCTTCATGGCATCTTGCATTCTTTTAATCCCATGTGCAAAGCTGCATATGAGAAAACTTCAATGGTACCTAAAAAACCTATGGTCTCAACACAGCCACAATTTGGAAACAATAATACCAATAATTCCATGTTCGCAAAAGGAATTTCTATGGTGGGCCCAAGCATGTCAAACAAACACAGGTCTCCCATTCTGCAAGCCTCAAGCAAATCAAGTCATCACAACAGATGCCTCAGATTACGCCTGGGGGGCACACATGACAGGCAGGTGCATTCAGGGCAAATAGTCCCAAAAGGAAAAGCACCTTCACATCAATCAAAAAGAAATGCTAGCAGTGATAAATGCAATTACAGCATTCAAGGACCTCCTGCATCCAGGGCAATTATTGATAAGAACAGACAACACCACAGTAATGTGGTACATAAACAAACAAGGAGGAACACATTCATACCCCCTGTGCAGACTAGCCATGACACTTTGGAACTTGGCTCTGGAATGGCAAATCAAACTTCAAGCACAGTACTTGCCAGGTTTGGAAAACACGCTGGCAGACAATCTAAGCAGAAATATGACAGATCCGCACAAATGGAAGTTGCATCCTCAGGTGTTTACAAAGATAATCCAAGCATGGGGGAGGCCAGACATAGATCTCTTCGCCTCCCACAGGAATCATCAATTGGAAAAGTTTTGTTCAAGGACCTTTCACCCAAAGGCCTGGAGAGTGGACGCCTACTCATTCAGTTGGACAGCATGGACAGTGTACGCTTACCCACCTCTGCCTCTTCTGCCCAAGGTGCTCTTGAAAGCAAGAGCAGACAGACCGAAGATGATACTGATTGCTCCAGACTGGCCAAGACAGCACTGGTACCCACTCCTGAGGAGCCTAACACATACTCCTCCCTGGCCTCTACCTCTAATGCCTCTTCTGCTGACTCAGCACAACTACAAAACTCTTCACAGTCAGCTGAAAACACTTAATCTGGCTGCATGGAAAATTCCTTAATACCACAACAAGCCCTACTTCCCAAAGAGGTGCAGGACGTCATTCTGGAGGCCAGAAGGCCATCTACTAGAAAGGCTTACTCCGCAAAATGGAAACGGTTTTGCTCTTGGAATGAGAAAAAAGGCCAGGACCCTAGAAAACTGAATTTGCCTCAGGTATTACAGTATCTAGCTGAGCTGCTGAACAGTGGACTTTCATTTTCCTCCATAAAAATCCATGCCTCAGCCATTTCTGCAGAATTCAACACGGATCCACTGTTATTCTCTCACCCACTTTTAAGACAGTTCCTCAGAGGGGCTAAGAATATAAGACCACCAAGGAAACAATCAGTGCCAGCCTGGGATCTTAATTACATTCTAGAAAAATTGACATTGCCTCCCTTTGAACCAGCTGCCTCAAAAGATTTTCAATATTTGTTTGGAAAACAGCTTTCCTTCTGGCCATTACCTCAGCTCGTAGGGTTTCGGAACTACAAGCCCTCATGGCTGTGCAGCCCTTTCTCATCTTCCATCAGGACAGGGTTTCCCTTCGAACCAACCCGTCATTTATGCCTAAAGTGGTATCCAGGGTAGCTTTAAATCAAGCCATACATTTATCTACCTTTTACCCCAATCCTCAAAACACAGGGGAAAGGCTGCTACATTCCTTAGACATCCATAGACAGCTACGTTACTATTTGGACAGAACAAAGCCTTTCAGGAAATCAGAACAACTTTTTGTGTCCTATGCTGTAGGAGCTCAAGGGAAGCCTGTTACCAAACAGACAATTTCAAAATGGATAGGCCACTGCATACGATTTTGTTACTCCTATCATGGGAAATCTGTCCCTACAGGCATCAGATCCCACTCCACCAGGGCCACAGCTACCTCTACAGCCTTCCTCAGAGGAGTTCCTACCAAAGATATTTTGGAGGCAGCCACTTGGAGTTCTGTGCATACCTTCACAAAACACTACCACCTGCCTTTATATTCCAAAACTAGAGCAGGCTTTGCCACTGCTGTGTTGCAGGGCATTCTGGCTCATCCCAGTTCCACCTAGTGCCTACTACCCTGTGCATAGCTTTGGGATTCTACCCATATGTGATTAATGCAGCTGTATGCACAATGAACATAGTACAGTTTTGTACCTACCATAAATGTAGATGTTCGAGTGCTAATACAGCTGCAGTACAGGTTTCCCTCCCTCCTTCCCCTCTTGGTAAAGGACTAGTAGCTAACACCTCCTCATACAACCTAATTTGGATTATCCTCCTATGGTGTATTTGCTTGCAACTACTGTTTTTTGATTACATTGTATTGCTTGAATATATTTATATATATTTAATTTATGTATTGCCTTCCTTCTGGGGGCACCTGACATCTGGGGCAAGAAAGACTGAAGAATATGGCATCGGCTGTGTCTTATATACCCCTGTCGCACTGACATCAGGAAAGAAAGCGACAACAACCGACGCCGGACCTAGACTTTGGAATTCGGCCGACCGAGGACCCGCCTGACGGCAGAGAACCCATATGTGATTACTGCAGCTGTATTAGCACTCGAACATCTACATTTATGGTAGGTACAAAACTGTACTTTATGTCTTACCATAACATTCCATCTGTGTTGTTGATCTTCATTCATTCATTACTGATGGGTTATCGGTTCCATCCTCTGAACTGAGCCGGCCAAATATCAAGCTTGCATCAGCCAAAAATTCTCGAGCCAATGTCCTACCCAGAATGCTCTGCTCCCTGTTACCCCAGATCGAGTTTGCAAGTTGATAAAAGTAGAGGCTACCTCTGGTCATAACAGACCTACACTAAAGGAGTATATGAGATCAACCAGGAACCTCCGGAGGGTGGAGGGTGGGAAGTAATGAATGAACGAAGATCAACACCACAGATGGAATGTTATGGTAAGACATAACTTCTTTATATGATGTTGTTAATATTCGTTCATTCCTTACTGATGGGACAGAGTCCCCAGTTACCTGTATCGCTGGGTGGCCCTCATGAAAGGACATTCTTGAGCACCATGGAGCAAAAAGAAGCTCTACCTCTGGAGGCCAAGTCCAATTTGTAATGATGAATAAAGGTATGAGATTTGGCCGAAGTCACAGCTGAGCAAATATCACTGAGGGAAGCCTTAGCATGGAAAGCTGCTGAAGTTGCCACAGACCTTGTAGTATGTGCTTTCACTCTGTGAGGCAAGGTGACATTATTTTTATTGTAGATAAAGGTAATACAATTTCTCTTTGACTTGTAGAATGTGCTTTCACTCTGTGAGGCAAGATGACATTGTTTTTGTTGTAGATAAAGGTAATACAATTTCTCAAGCATAAAGCCAGTGTAACTTTTGAGACAGGATGACCATGTCTAGGTCCAGAAAATCCAGTAACAGTTGGTCTGATTTACGGGTAGATTTTGTTCTGTCCAGATAAAATCGTATTTGCCTATGACATCCAAGGAGTGTAGGCAATACTCTCCCTTGTTAGAGTGGTTGGGAAAGAACACTAGAAGGTCAATAGATTGGTTGATACACTGATCTGACACCACTTTTGGTAAAAAGGAAGAATTAGTTCTCAGTGATACCCTATCCTTATGGAAGATAAGATAGGGAAGTTTGATGCATAAGGCTTGAAGTTCTGACAAGCGTCTGGCTGATGTAATTGCAATCAGAAACAAAGTTTTCCAAGAGAGATATTTTACATCACATGAAGATGCAGGTTCAAAGGGAGGAGTGGTTAGAGCTTGCTGAACCAATGCCAAATCCCAAGGTTGTACTGGTTCTCTAAAGGGAGGTTTTAAGTGGATAAGTCCCTTCAAGAAAGGTTTACAGAATCTATGTGACATCAGCAAAGAATCCTGAAAACCAATGTGGAAATTTGAAATGGCAGCTAAATGCACATGAATAGTAGAGGCAGACACCCCAGAGTGGAAAAGATGTGATAAGTAATCCAAAACCACCGAAACTGGGGCTGACAAGGGGTCTAATTGTCTATTCACTGGCCATAGAGAAAACCTTTTCCATTTATTAAGATAGATTAGTCTTGTGGACGATTTATGAGATGCAATAAGAATATTCCACACAGGGGATGAGAGGTTTTCCTACCTGGCAATAACAGGAAGTGGAGAAACCAAGCTGTCAGTTTCAGGGTTATTAGATTGGGGTGAATCAAACCCTGCAGATGGGAGATCAACATTGGGGATGGATTGAGCATCCACGGTTGATCTAGCAGGTGAGGCCAGATTAAGGGAAACCAGACTTGTCAAGGCCAATATGGAGCAATGAGGATCACTTTGCTTTTCAACTGTCATGCTTTCTTCAGAAATTGGGAGATGAGGAGAAGAGGAGGATAAGCATAAAGTAGACCTGAGGGCCAAGCGTGGACTAGAGCGTCTCTCGGTGACTGTCCCCAAGGGAGTATCAGGGCAAAATAGTTGCTGCACTTGTTGGTTGGGGAGGTGAATAGGTCGCAGCAAGGCTGGCCCCAGTGGTTGAAGACTCTTGCCACTAGCATAGGGTTGAGGGACCACTCATGAGATTGTAGAATGCACCTGCTCAGTTTGTCCGCTATCACGTTGGAGCTCCCAGGAATGTGCATTACAGTTAGAAAGCAGTTGGAAGCTATCGCCCATTGCCATATTCCCAAGGCCTCTCAGCATAACAGGTAAGATCTGGTGCCCCCTTGCTTGTTGGTGTACCAGACCACTGACGTTGCCTGATTGGATTGCAATATTCCCTGATGGAAGGATGGAATGAAATGCTTGCAACGCTAGTAGCACCACCCTCAGTTGCAGGACATTGATATGCAAAAGGGCCTCTGTCTCCGACCAGGTGCCTTGGACCAAGTTTCCCTGGCATAGCACCCCCCATCAGGGAGGCATCCATGGTCATCTTGGCTTTCAGTTGATGGAGGCTGAAGGGGTGAGACCATTATTGGGGATTTTGAGATGTCCACCAGAGTAAATCTTGCTTGCATCTCTGAGTTACACTTATCTGAAAAGACAAAAGATGTTGTAGAGGGTACCACTGAGTGAGAAGTAACCACTGAAGGAGCCTCATGTGGAATCTGGCTAGAGGAGCAATGGTGATCAAGGCTGCCATTGACCTCAAGAGTTGGAGTATAGATCGAGTGGGAGATTTGTGGTGACAGAGCAGCGGTTGAACCTGTTGCCTTATTCTTTGAAGCCTGTGGTCCGGAAGAGATGCTGCGCAATTTCTCGTATCCAATAATACCCCTATAAATTCCAAAGACTGAGCTGGGGTTGTGTTGGATTTCTCCCAGTTTATAGTGATTCCCAGGCTTTGTGCTGTAAGGAGAGTGTAGTGCAGGGCTTCTTCCAGTAGATGCTTGGGGGGGCAGGGGCGGTGAGGAGCCAGTCATCTAGATATGAAAATGCCTGGAATCCTTGAAGTCTCAAGTGAGTGATAACCACTGCCATGCATTTGGTGAACACCCTGGGGTCTGTAGAGAGACCGAAGGGTAGAGCTTGAAATTAGTAGTGACTGGCTCCTCTGCAGAAGTGGAGGTATCTTCTTGAGTGTTTGTCCATTTTTATGTGGTAATACGCATCTTGAAGATCTACAGAGCACATCCAATCATCTTCTTCCAGAAGAGGAAGGCTAGACTGAACCATGACCATCCAGAATTTCTCTGTTTTTATAAATTTGTTCAGTGTGCTGAGATCCAGAATTGGTCTCCAGTCCCCTGTCTTTTTTGGCACTAAAAAGAGCCTTGAGTAAAAACCGGATCCTATCTGGTCTGGGGGGATCATCTGGATGACTCTTTTTTTTTGTAGCAGCTTTTGGATTTCATGTGTTGCTGCTTCCCTTTGACTGGGTGGAATGTCTGGTAATACTCTGGATGAGATTGGACAAAGATGGAAGGCGATGCAATAGCCTCTGGATATTATCCGTTGTACCCAAGAGTCGGTGCTTATATTTTGCTAGGCAGCTGGGTACAAGGAAAAATTACCCCCGACCACTTCCAGAGGTGAGCAGTCGGGCAACACTTCAGGAATGCTGATAGGGTTGGCCAGAGAAAGAATCTCTGGAACCCCGGTTTCGCGGACCTCCTCTGCCTCTAGGGGAGAACTTGGCATGTGCGTCGCAGAACCAGCCCTGTGATTTCCTGTGTCACATCTTCCCTCTCCTCTGATTTCTGGAGTAGAATCATTGAGGAGTGGAGTGTTTGTCACCAATAGCAGACAGGGTCTTGCCATCTTGTTTGCACCTTGCCAGCGTATCTTTTACTTACGGCCAACGAAGAAGTCTTGATGGGGGCGTTCATGAAGGAAGCCTTAAATGAGTTTGTGAAGTTGTAAAGGCACATCCAGGCATGTCGTCTGGTGACTATACCCGCACCTGCTGCTCTTGCCGCTCCTTCCGTTACGTGAGAAATAAGATGCATGGAAAAATTGGAAATGGACTCTAGGATGGCTATCTGAGAAGCCATGTTGTCACGGACTTTGTCAGAATCAGCTCCTGCCAAAGTTTCAGAGAGTTGGTTGATAAGATCCCTCTAAAGCCTGGTAAAGTGTGCCAGATAGTCCAAAGACCTTACAGCGATGGTTGATGAAGCAAACACATGCTTCCCTAGTCTGTCTATCTCCTGGGATTCCTTGTTGGGTGAATGGACAGTTTGGCTCTATTTGGCCAAATCCTTCTTAGTTGCAGCTGCCACCACCATGTCATCTACTGGAAGACCTCGTGACCAATGGGGATGCTCAGCTGGGGGCAATAAGATTTTATCAGGCCTCCGTGGTATTGCTTCCAGGGTGTCAGGAGCCTTCCATGTGTGCTGGACGAGCTCATTGGCTGGCGGGGTAACCCAGGAAGTAGGGGGCCAGGCAGGAAAGGCCTGCAGAAATACAGATTCCTCAGAGGAAGGATTAGAGGACTTCCAGTCACCCCTCTGCCTAAGGATCTCGAAAATGTCACCAAAGGACACCTCATCAGAGGGTGACCGTGGGGACCCTTCCCCATCATCAAAGTCCTTATCTTCAGTCAGCGACTCCTCAGTGGAGTCCATGTTCTTCCTCTTGCATGACACATTGTAGGGTACTTCCTCAGTGGAAGGCTCTGGGAAAGACTGCAAAGAGGGGGTCTTCTTCTGAGGAGAAACCTGAGGTCCTTGTGCCCAGTGTCCGGTGGTTGTGGCTTGTGAAAACTGCGGCCAGAGGGGGGAGAGGACTCCAACATGTGGGGTTTGCCAGCAGAGGCAAGTGCCCACTCCATGGTCTGGAAGGCCGGCCCACCCAAGGAGGGATGTTAGCCCGGAACCGAGCACAACAACCTCGGAACCGGGGTCACACCCCACCCCCTATGAGCAGATTCCCAGACCAGGAGTCTCAAGAGGGCTCTGAAGTGTGAGAGAGGGAGGATTCCTGGAGTGTGCCATAGAAAAAAAATTGGCGTGGAGCCAAGAATGCCCTGTCCCATGGCACAGCCACTGGCCTGAGAAGAGCCCAATGCCCAGTGCACCATGGGCCAGAAGGGTGACTCTGGTTCCAAAGTGAGATCCATTATTGGAGTCGGAGGAAGGGAAGCTGCTGTCGGAGTAATGGGCTTCGATACTTGGTTGGAAGTCTGAGGAGGAGTGTACATTGTAGTTTGAGGAGATATGCATTCACCTAAAGGAGGGAATATGAATTTCAATGGTTGAGAGAGACCTTCGGCCACAAGCAACTGGTCAACAAGCCGCAACACATCATGCTCAGAGAGCTCCTGATTGACCTCATAGAGAAACCTGAGAGTGATTCTGGCATTTCTAGAAAAGGGCTGTATTGGCTACCAATGAATGGATTCATGGAAGGAGAGTACTTGGTCCTTGCTAATTCGAGAGGTGCAGAGCCCAGAACTGAAGATGACTGCACCAAAGAGAATGGTGTGGAAATAGTCTGTGACGACGATGTCAGCGCCATAGAAGTTGAAGGTGTCTGCACCGCAAAAGTAAATGTCTGCATCGATGGGTATGGTGCCATTGAGGAAAGTGCACCGGTAACAATGACAGTGCCAAAAAAGACTGCACCACCGAACATGTCAGTGCCGAAAGTGTCTGCACCGTGGTGGACAGTAACGTCATACTCTGAGCCAAAGGAGATTGTACCAACGGTGCCAAAGGGGTCTGTACCTGCATGGACGGTGCCGGCAAGGTCTGCGATGGAACTGTCAGAGCAGTAATTGTCTGCACCGGGAAGTCCGGTGCCGGTAAGGAGGACATGGCTGGAGCAAGACTCAGTTGGGGTGATGCTGAGCCTGGAGCCGACAGGGTTACAGGTGGCAGCGCCAAAGTAGTAGCCAATTTCACCTTCTTATGAGTTGACTCCCTACGATCTCTAGAGGGAGATGAAGTGAGTGAACTCGATGAGGAAGAAAGCCTCTTGCTGAGTTTAGCAGGAGGGGGTGAGCCCTCCGACCCAGAAATAGCCTCACAAAAAGGAGATGTGAAAAGACCTTTCAAGATTTATTTGTTCTTTCTCTCGTTAAGACTCCTGGTTGAAAAATTTCTACAAATCCCACACGGGGGATACACAGTAAGTTGGGAGACATTAAAGCAATAGACACATAAGTCATGGCCATCGGAAAGTGGTAACTTATGGCCGCAATCCTTACACTGCTCAAAACCAACCCTACATTTCTTATCTGACATAATGATGTGGAGAAGAACAACAGTACCAAAAGGAAGAGGAAAGGCTACCCAAAAGGGTAAGAAGAGAGAAGGAAGAAGGATTACCAATGATGGTAATGAAGAATTACCTCAAAGGTAAGAAAAGGGTAAGGTAAGGTAATGAAGAGAAATAGAGTAAAGGGAGAGAGTCTTAAATATACGATAGGGTAGGAGAATATTAGCAGAAACTTTAAAGTAGAAACTATCTATAAAACTTTCAAAAAATTAGACAGCTGAAGAGAGTGGCTTGAGATGGCTGTGCAGCAATGCAGCAAACGAGATCTGAGGTAACAGGGAGAAGAGCATTCTAGATAGACCTTGGCGCGAGAGTTTTTGGCTGGCTCAGTTCCGAGGATGGAACCGATAACCCATCAGTAAGGTATGAATGAAGATTAACATCATCACATCATAAATTTAGAGAACTGTGTAACCCCCAAATGAATATTACAATGGAAAGGCACTTATTTTACACAAAGGATCAAAAGCCTGGGGAAACCTTTGCAGCATATATTACTGACTTGAGAAATAAGGCTAAAACATGCAGATTTGCTGATTTAAGGGATGAGTTGATAAACGACAGGCATGTGTGGTATTAAGGATGATGCTGTGAGAAAGATTTTCTTTGTGACAGTGATTTGACTTTGAATAAGACCACTGAGATTTGTCAGATACATGAGCTCACAGAAAAGCACACAAATATGATTACAAATGAGAAATGCATGCTTGCAGTATCTTCTAATGCTCATGTTGATAGTATGCAGCACATGGTTAAAAGAAACAGACTGAAGCACATGGCAGCTACTCTGAACTTTGTAACAGTACCTAGGAAACCCTGTAGCTTTCTAGCAAATTCAAGAGCATGCACAGTCTCAGAGAAACACAAGGGGGAGTCAGCAAACTCAAAGCATGTACCCTCACCTAGCCTTATAGTCAACTGTTGTAACTGTGATGGCAATCGTGTCTAAAAGAGAAAAGTGCTTAGCTTTTGGTCAACAGTGCCACAGATGTAAAAAGTGGAATAATTTCCAAAGATTTTGTAAATTAAAAGAGGCGCATTCTTTTATTAAAAGAGAACATTCAAGGAGACGAGTTGATCAATTAGAAAGCTGTGACTATTTTTCATGTTGATGGTGTGTCTGTGCTTAATGAAACAGTCAATGCAGTAGATTTATGGGCAAAGAATGAATTATTTTGTACTGTTCTGATAAATGGAAGACCCATAGAACTCAAAGTTGACACAGGTTTAAAGTGCAATTTTATGTCAGCAGAAATATTTGCTAGAGTATGTGTTGGTGAGAAGCTTGATTTGGCAAAGTGTGTGAAGCTTGTTGCTTATGGTGGTGAAGAAATTCAAACTGAAGTAGTGCTTTCATGTTACTATGTTGGGAACAGCTAAGACTTGCAATTTTATGTAATCAAAAGACACGTGCAATTTTGCATAGTCAAAAGACACGTGCAGTCATTGGTGGGCTTCCAAGATAGTTTGAGAATGGGACTGATTTCACTTAATGAGGAAATAAACCATGTCATCTTAAAAGAAAACTGTTCTCATTTTTCCCAGACTATTCTTTCTACCACTGCTGATCTTTTCAAAGACAAACTAGGCAAACTCCCAGTTGTGTACTCCATGAAGTTAGACCCTGATATCTGCCCAGTTGACAGACCAGCCCAGAAAGTTCCAGTAGCTATGCAAAGGAGAGTCAAGGCCAAGCTAGATAAAATGGTACAGCAAGGTGTGATTTGTCCAGCAGAAGAACCTACTGAATAGGTATCTTCCATGGTGGTAGCTCATAAAAAATCTGAGATATCAGAATATGTATTGATCTAAGAGCTTTGAACAAAGCACTGAGAAGACCTCATCATCCAATTTTGTGCAATAAACCAGGATTTGTTTTATTGGAATTGTGTGCTTCTTACCATACTCTTCCACCTTGGTTTTGTTGATCCAATGGTTATAGCCAAAGAAGTTGCTGCCCTTATGCCAATGCCACTCTTTTTTTTTTTGTCTTGGATGCAAAAATTTCATTTTGACAAATTTTGCTTGACCAAAAATCTTCACTGCTAACCTTTTACGGACTCCTTTTAGTAGGTACAGATTTTTGAGAATGGTATTTGGGATAATTTTGCCAGTGAAGTCTTCCAGCATGCCATGGAGAACATGTTTGGTAATGGTGAAGCCGAGCATGACAGGAACCTCAAGAAAGTTCTGGAAAGAGCACATGAAGTGAATCTTAAGCTGAATCCTTAAAAGTACAAATTCAGACTATAAGAAGTTATTTATGTAGGTCATTTGTTTACCATTTCAGGCTTATGGCCAGATCCTTCCAAGCAAACAGCAATTCTTGAGATGCCAGTTCCAGACAATGTTCAAACCCTACAACATTTTCTTGGCACAGTTAATTACTTAGGCCAGTTCATTCCAGACTTGTGCCAACTTTCAGCACCACTCAGAGAGTTGACACATAAAGATGTATTCTGGACCTGGTTAGAGCAGCACCAAAGAGCATTTGATATAGTGAAATAGAGAATTGCCAGTCCACCAGCTCTCAGATACTATGATGTTCCCAAACCAGTAATTCTTTCTTGTGATGCTTCGAAGTTTGGTCTTAGTGTATTCATTCTTCAAGAGGGTAGACTAGTAGCCTATGCATCCAGACCTCTAACCCAAACTGAGATGCAGTATGTGCAGATTGAGAAAGAAGAACTCTTGGCAATTGCATTTGCATGTTCAAAGTTCCATGATTATGTTTATGGTCAGCCTACAATTCAGATTGAAACTAATGACCAAGCTCTAGTCAATATTTTGAGAAAGCCTATGCATACAGCTCCTGCCAAATTGCAATGCATAATGTTGAAATTGCAAAAGTATAATTTCAATCTTGTTTACACAAAAGGCAAACTTCTTTATCTTGTTGATACATTATCCAGATCACCCAAAAACACCACTGAAAATGAAAATGCGAAATTTGATTTTGAAGTTGTGGAAGTGAGAAATATTTCTTCCACACGTCTTGATGAGCTTAGAAGTCACACAGCCTCAGATCCAGTTCTTCAGAAGCTCAACCACTTTATCAGTTGAGGATGGCCATCAAAGCAATCTTGTTTACCAGCAGACCTGCAACCATATTTTCCTTAGAGATGAGATTTTGTTTAACAATGATATCATCATGAAAGGTTCAAAGGTGATTGTTCCAAAATCTTTGCAACACAAGTATATTGCCATCTTGGATTGTGGCCACCCAGGAACTGATTCTACCAAAAGAAAGGAGAGAGAGGACTAGCATTTTGGCCTTTTATGTCAAAGGGTATTGACGGGCTACTTTCCTCTTGTTCTGTATGTAATAGTACAAAGCCACATGAACAGAAAGAACCACTTCAGCTAAACCAGATTCCTGAACTACCTTGGTCAACAGCAGATACAGACATTTTCAAGTGGAATGGTCAACATTACTTGGTGCTGGTAGACTCTTACGTAAACTGGTTTGAGATTGACCTACTTCCTAATCTAGCATCCAGTACTGTCATTACTAAGTTGAAGCGTCATTTTGCAGTCCATGGTAGTCCACACAAAGTTATTTCTGACAATGGTGCACAGTTTAGAAGTCAGCAGTTCTACATATTTGCTGAAGAGAGGGACTTTATTCATATTATGAGTAGCCCTGAGTACCCACAGTCAAATGGTTTGGCAGAACATGCAGTTCAAAGTGTGAAACAGAGCAGTCAAAATGAGACAATAGTGATGTTTTTTCTGAATCTCCTGAATCTCAGAAATGTTCCTAGTGATAAACATCTTGGTTCACCTGCACAAAGGATTTTTTTGAGTCAAACTAGAACCATACTACTAATCAGCAGCAATCCGTTGGTTCCCTGTGCTAAGAACAAGCATTGAAAGCTCAACTTATGAAAAGGCGTTTGCCCCAGAAGTCCTATTATGGTAAGTCCAGCAAACTGCTCAATCCATTATGAGAAGGGGAGATAGTGAGGATGCAGACGTCCAAAGGTTTTGATTGGATTGGAGTTATAAAAAGTGTATGTCCAGGGCCAAGATTGTACATTGTGGAATCACAAGGAATTGAATTTAGGTGGAATCAGAAACATTTAGTACCGGTGTCCAAGTCTGTATTGCAGCATCTTGCCTATGATAAAGACTCTAGATCTCAGAGTGAGTTTTGCAGCGTTCCAGTTCCAGAGGACATTCCAGCAAATATCCTTGTTCCTGAGAAGAATCCTGAAGCTCCACAAACTGTTTGTTCACTAATGACTGTCCATGTTGCTAAACCCAGTCCTAATTGCTACATCACTAGATCAGGTCACATTTCCAGAGTATGTTCCAGATACACAGTAACTTGGACATGAATGTTGTTTTCTTGGTGTCTGTATAATTGCATGTGTTTTTCAAATGTCATTTTATTGAGAGCAATTCGCTAAAGAGGGAGGATGTAGATCAGTATGAATGTATACCTTGAAGAAGCTTTCCATGGGCTTGCACATGTGTATAAATACTGAGCACATGCGAGCCAGACTGGCATTTTGTAGAGAGCTGTTAAGATGTAAGCATGCATGCATGTAATGGTATGTCAGTTAATCAGTTAATTTATATTTAATGTTGTTGCTATCCATCCCGATGTGTTTCTATGTAATAAAGCATATAAACAAACTATCCTGCCTGTTTGTCTTGAATCATAGCATAGGACGAGCGACATCTGTGAACCATTTGGCAATCCAACAGGTGACAAAAGAGTTTATTTCCAGCATATTATTATTTAGCTTTTCTACTGCACCTGAGTGGGGAATTGTACCAAAAGCTTTGGCCAGGTTGAGGTATGCGGCATGTACAATTTTGCCTTCATCCATTGCTTTTGTGACCTTTTAAAAAAAAATCCAACAGACTGTGTAAACATAACCTGCCCTTGACAAATTCAAACTGAAATAGGTCCAGTGTTTGGAAATTCCCTATGTTCTGACTAATTCCATGACAAGTCTTTCCATGGCTGTCCACATGAGGCTGGTCAGACTTATGGCTCTATAATTGACTTGGTCTGTGGGAGGTCCTTCCTTATACTGGGGAATGACTGTAGTCATTCTTCAGTTGCTTGGGACAAAGCCTGTCTGGAGTCTGAGATTGAACATTGTTAGGGATGTGGCTAAATTGTGCATTATGCTATTTAATCCATGCATATTGTCAGGATTCATCAATGCAGTATTTTTAGCTTTTGATAGCACTTTTAGGACTTGGTATTATGTGATAGCTGGAGGCCAGACAGTTTAGGTATATCCTGAGGGACAGACGGAGTGGAGAGATGTGTAAAGTTAGAGCTAAATTTATTGGTCAGCAGGTTCACTATATCTTCAGCCTCAGTATAGGTAACATCGTTCACAGTCAGGTCTGTGCATTTCTGTATTGCACTTTTGAGATTATGAACATAACTAAAACATGCCTTGTGATCATCTTTGGCTTTGCATAGCTACTTTAGCCTCAAACATTACTTTGGTGGATTTTGTTAAGTTGTTTGCTTATTTCAGTGAAAATGGCTGTAACATTCAGTGAATTACTCTTCTTATTTTTACTATCAGTTTAATTGATTTACTCTGGCGTAAGCCTATCCAGATTACAAAAGATTTCCTGTTCGTGTAAGTGACTTATTCCAGTATAAGGCCTATCTATAAAGCAGAATATGTCACTTACACCAAAAGGAAGTCTTTTGAAATCTGGGCACGGTTACACCAGATAAATCACTTACACTGATAGCATGTCTTTTGGAATCAGGCTCATATTTTTAAAACATGCCAACAGTGAAATAAAACTATGCCCTCTCTCTCTCTGTTTCTTAGCTCTATATATATATATATATATATATATATATATATATATATATATATATATATATATATATAGAGAGAGAGAGAGAGACAGAGTTCCCCTTCATATGATCGAATTTCTCTAAACTCGAAACCAGAATCTTGAATTTAGAGAAACTCAAACATATGAAAGGGACAAAAAAAATTAACATCTTCCAAATGTTTTCGCAGGGGTGCACCCCCACACCCCCCTACTTAAATATACCTACTTCGAGATTGCACTATAGTGAAGGAAAGGAAAATCTCCCATTCCGCGCTATACGTGTAAGCACAAAATGGAAGATTTTCCATTCCTCCGCTATAGTGTGGTCACGGAACATTCACATTTAAACTGCTAGGGTACAGGGGGACCTGGCCCCTGCAATAAGGTAAGTTAACTTTTTATTTTTTTAAACCTAAGGCTCCCATTCACAATTTTGAGTGAATAGAAGTTCGAGATTCTGGTCTCAAGATTATGAATTTCGAGCTTCCATCCATTTGATCTTGTGAAGGGGAACTATATATATATATATATATATATATATATATATATATATATATATATATATATATATATATATATATATAAAGCATTTTTTCAATTAAAATGAGAGAATGTCATAAGTATTTAAAATGTATATATATTATTTTCTTAATAATGTCTCAAGTTTATTTCTATAATTGACAAATTACAATGACATGCATAAAACTGATGGTACTAATTCCGACTTAATATTGTACATGTTTCTTTCTCAATTTCATATATTTCACTGGTTCTTATTACATAGGTTGTTTTTCTTGAGACAAAAGACAGACCTGGAGAATGTAATGATACATCACAAATTAATAAAAAGAAGTTATGTACTTACTATAACGTTCCATGTTTGTAGTCCATCTCACCCTTCATTCTTTACATATGGGATTAGAGCCGATCCTTGGCTCTGACTCGGCCTATTTACAAGCTGGAACACTTCTGGTTAGCTTGTGGCTAGGTAGGTATCCCATGGTGCACCAGTACAATCCCCAGATCTTGTTTGCTGCTGACTAGAAGAAATAATAACAACGTACAGAAAGAAGCCAATGCTAAAAGGTCTCCATAAATAATGAAATTAATATTTTTCTGTCTCCAGGTCCTTCCAGGATGGGGCAGGAGGGCGGGTTCATAAGAATGAAGGGTGAGATTGACTACAAACATGGAACGTTATGATAAGTACATAACTTCTTTATGTTCTGTAGTCATATCTCACCTTCATTCTTTACATATGGGACAGCGTCCCTAGCGCCTTATTCATGGGTGGCTCAAGGAAAATACTCCTGAGTACCATGGAACCAAAAGATGGTCTACCCCTGGAGGTTAAATCCAATTTGTAATGAGTAATAAAAGTGTGAGGGGTAGCCCACGTAGCAGTTGCACAAATATTATCAAGTGGGAACCTGGCCTGAAAAGCTGCAGAGGTAGTTTGAGATCTGGTAGAATGAACCTTGATGTTAAAGGGTAATGGTTTACCCTCAGAATTTTAAAAATAAGCTATACAGCTAGAAATCCAGTTTGAGAGAGTCACTTTGGAAACTGGTAAGCCCAACCTGGATTCGGAAATGGAAATGAATAACTGATCCAATTTTCTGATGTCTTTAGTCCGGTGCAAATAAAAACGTAATTGTCTATGGACACCCAGCTGGTAAAACCTGTACTCAGCTGCATTGGAGTGATTTGGAAAAAAAAATGGAAGTTCTATGGACTCATTCAAAGTGGCATAGGAGCAGACCTTGGGGACAAAAGAGGGATTAGTATGAAGGGACACATTGTCTTTATGAAAAATCAGATAAGGCGGTTTAACAGACAAAGCTTGCAATACTGACACCTGTCTGGCAGACATGATAGCCACCAAAAACAACGTCTTCCACGACAAAAACTTCAAAGAACATGAATGAGAAGACTTAAAGGGCAGAGATGTTAATTTTGATAACACAAAGTTAAAATCCCATGAAGCCAAAGGCTCTTGAACAGGAGGTCTTAAAGTGGCACCTTTAAGGAAGGTTTTGCACAGTTTATGAGACATCAAGTTAGGATCTGGAAAACGTAGATGAAAATTTGAAATCATTGCCATTTGAACTCTGATAGTGGCAGCCGCAGATCTTTGGTGAAACAGTTCTGAATGAAATTCCAAAACCACTAGAATGGAGGCAGTGTAGAGGTCAACATCCAATTTCTCCACCCAAAGATAGAATATTTTCCATTTACTGGAATATAATCTCCTAGTGGAAGGTTTATGAGAAGACATAAGGATATGAGACACAGAAGGCTAGAAGTCATGAAGCCTGACTAGGGATGGAACTGGAGCAGCCACACTGTCAAATTGAGGGTGTGTAAGGAGGGGTGAAGCAAACCTGACTTGTGAGTCAACAGGTCTGAAACTGGGTCCAGAATCCAAGAATCGTCCAGGAGAAGAGGCCTGAGGAAAGGGAACCAAACCTGACGAGGCCAGTAAGGAGCAATGAGGATCAGTTTGCTTCCCAGCCATTTTGCTTTCTGGATCACCTTGGGAATGACAGGAAAGGGAGGAAAAGCATACAGGAGACCCAGGGGCTAATTGTGAACAAGTGTATCTCTGTGTGACTCCCCCTGAGGGGGGGGATGAGGGAAAAATAGCTGCTGCATTTGGCATTGATTGGGCTGGCAAAGAGATCACAGCAAGGCTGTCCCCACCTGTGGAAAATCTGTTCCGCTGTTTTCTGTTTCAGAGACCACTCATGAGGCATCAGAATTGCCCAGCTGAGCTTGTTGGTTATCACGGTGGTCATCCCTGGGATGTGCACTGTCACCAGAAAATGCTGGGAAGATATCGCCAATTCCCAAACTCGCATGGCCTCTCAACAGAGTGGGTAAGCTCTGGTTCTGCCTAGTTTGTTGATATACCATACTTCCGACATGTTGTCTGACTATATTGCAAAAGTCCCCAGAGGAAGGAGGTTGTGAAGTGCTTGCAATGCCAAGAGCAACCCCCTCATCTCTAGAATGTTGATATGCAGCTGAGCCTCATGATCTTGCCATGTGCCTTGGACAATCCTGCCTAGATAATGCCCCCCACCCTATCTGTAAGGTATCTGTGATTACAGTGGCAACGGGTTGGCGAGGAACAAATGAAGTGCCCGTGGTCAGTTGATTGGGTAATGTCCACCAAAGGAGGTCCTTCTTGCAAGATTCTGTCAGTAGAATGTGATGAGATAATGGAAGGTTCTGAAAGGACCATTGGGATGACAGAAGCTTCTGAAGAATTCTCATGTGTAACCTAGCTATTAGCACTAATAGTATGGTGGAAGCCATGGTCCCAAGGAGCTGCAGAACAATCTTGGCTTTGACCCTTCATAAGGGGAGAAGATGCTGAATTTGAAGAACCAGGTTCTGTGCCCTTTCGGCAGGAAGATGAGCCACCATGTTTACTGTGTCTATTTCTGCACCTATAAAAATCACAGATGGAGAGGTCAATAAGGCAGATTTTTCCAATTTATAGAGATTCACAGTTGGGCACAAAGCTGAATAGTAACATCCCTGTTCTGAAGGAGTAGATGCCTGGTGGGGGCAGTCAGGAGCCAGTCGTCCAAATATGGAAACACCTGGAATCCTAAACATCTCAGGTGAGCTGTCACTGCCATACATTTGGTGAACACCCTGGGGGCTGTGGTGAGACCACAAAACAGAGCATGGACCTGGTAGTGACTGGCTCCCAGCTGGAAGCGTAGATGACTCCTTGACACCCTGTCCATTTTTATGTGGTAGTAAGCGTCTTGGAGATCTATTGAGCACATCCAGTTGTCTTTCCCTAACAACGGGAGTATGGACTGCAGTGTTACCATCTGGAACATGTCCTTCTTTACTGATTCGTTCAATCTGCTGAGGTCCAGAATGGGCCTCCAGTATCCCTGTACAATTTGGCACTAAAAAGTACCTGGAGTAAATTCTGGATCCTATTTGGTCTGCTGGGATGGTTTGGATGACTCTTTTTGACAGCAACTTGTTGACCTTCACAGTTGCCTAATCCCTATGAATGGGTGGAACCTCTGGGATCTTTTTGGGGACAAAGGGTGGAAGAGAAAAGGGTATGACATAACCTCTGGTAATAATTCTTTGTACCCACTGGATACTTAGCCAGGCTTCTGGATACAAAGAAATGCGACCCACGATGGGCCCTAGAGAAGCACAGTGCCCCGAAAGGAATTGTGACCTCCCTGGTTTTGTGGACCACCCCTGCCTCTAGGGCAACATCTACCATTTCCTCTTCCTCTGCCTCTGAAGGAGGAGTCACCCTGTGCTTTCTGGAAAAACCTCTGGGACTTCTTGAACCACATCTTGCTGTCCCTCTGACCCTTAGGGTATGGTCTAGAGGGAACAGTGAAATGTGTGTTTTTCCTTCTTGCTCACACCGGGTGAGAGTGTCTACCTTGGATCCAAACAATGAGGAACCATCAAAGGGGGCATTGGTAAAGGTAGACTTGAACCATTCCACAAAGTTACACAAATACATCCAGAAATGACGCCTCAAGGAAAAGACTGAACCAGCTGATGTACTCGCGCCATCGGCCACATATGAAATAAGCCGCATGGAAGAGTTAATGATAGAGTTCAAGGTGGACAACTGGGTAGAAATCTTGTCAGGGACTCCCTCAGTACATGCACCTTGTAAAGAGTCTCCTAACCCTTTAAGGAGATCTCTCTGAAGCCTCGTAAAGTAAGGTAATTCAGCGATCTAAGGGTAAATGCCGCTGAAGAAAAGATACACTTCCCGTATCTGTCCATTGTTTGAGACTCCTTATTCGGCAGATGAACAGAAGTCTCAACTAGCTCCTTCTTAGTGGCAGCTGCCACCACCATGACATCTACAGACACACCTTTAGATAAAAAGTCTTTTCCTGGAGGGAGAGAAAGGAACTTGTTTGGTCTCCTGGGGACTGGCTTCACTGCATCAGGAGTATCCCACACCTTTCGACTAACTAAATCCAGCAACCCGTCGAAGGGTGGAGACACCCAAGAGGCAGAAGGTTGAGACCCGAAAGCCTTCAGGTACACAGACTCCTCATCAGAAGGGATGACAGTGGGCCAGCTGCACCTCTGTTTAAGTATCTCCAGAATGTCTACGAAGGCGACATCATCAGAGGACAACTTGGAGGACCATTCTGACTCCTTGATGTCAGTGTCAGATGTCAACAACTCATCCTGGGAGTCGACATGCTTCATCTTACAAGTCCTTTTCTGTGGGGGCTCCTCAGAAGGACATCTTAGGGAGGTCTCAGAAGAGTGGGGGCCACCAGCCATAGGCTCCTGAGGCTGGGGGTCTCTGTTGCCACTGGAGGGAGTAGGAGCTGAGACAGAAGTAGGTGCTATAGGCGGAAGAGTGCCGGTACCTCTGGTAGAAGCTGATGGTCGGGACAGCACACTCATCATCTCGAAAGCCAACCTCTCCAGCTCCAAAGAGACTGAGGATGCCATCGGTGCCTGAGCCATTGGCTCCGAGACAGATGCAAGGTCTGAACTCACCCTAGCCGAGGGGCTGAAAGGAATACTCGAAACCGAAGAAGATTGGTTCCAAGCATCCCTGTCAGAGCTGACTGGAGAGCTTCAGCCCCTGCACATTACGAATGGCACCGAAAGTGTCGGAGCAGAACTCTGCTCCAAAACAGCCACAAGGGGAGCTGGAGCCAAGGGTTCCACCAGTGGTAGAAAGCACTCTGGCTCCAAAAGACCAGCATGGCTCAGAGGAGGAATGAAAACAGAAGGTTGAATGGACTCGAGTGGTTCTGGAGCCAACTGGGTTGGAGCCAACAACAATTTAGGCAAAGCAGATGACTTCAAAACATCTCTGGACTACTCTCTCCATATCTTCTTCCGATAAACTCCTGGAAGACCTGGATGACATAGTAGGAGATTGAAATCTCGGAGATACCAGGAGACTTCAATAACAATGAGGCTGGTAGAGGGTCCATAGAACGGCTCTGAGAAGCAGTCTCAATAGTCTCAGCTGTCAGCTCTGAAATACTTGGAACTGACCCTGCAACAACAATGCCGCTGTCAGTCGGCTCCGAGGTCTGTGGAGCTGATGAGGCAGTTTTTGCAACTTTAAGAGGTGGCTCCAAGACACCAGCCGGTGCCGGTAAGGGCCTCTCAGAAGATTTTGACTTTCCTTTGGTAGATTTAGAGGATGACGTGGAACTAGACAAATCTTCCTCAAAGGAAGGTTTAAGATGACCTTTTAGGATTAACTTGTTCTTCTTTTCCTGCAACACTGTAGGCCTAAATGCATGACAAAATAAACAGGTCTCCTGTAAATGGATGCCCCCTAAACAGTAAACATAGTTACCGTGACCATCTGTTATAGACATTTTTTGAGAGCACTTAATGCATTTTTTAAAGCCGGACGGCTTATGCTCCTGACTTTCTTTAGCCATTTTGTTTATCAGTATAGGACATGCACACAGAGAAAGAAGAAAAAGGACTAGGTCATCTAATTTAAATGGGCCTAGCCCTGCAGAAAGGAAAAGACACCACGAGGACTAGGTCCTCTAATTTAAACGGGCCTAGCCCGGGCAAGGAAGAGATAGGGTCTTCTAACTGAAACAGACCCAAAAGTTAGAAAGGTAAGAAATATCGCACACTCAACTGGAACAGTAATAAATGAGAATTACACAATTTCAAACTTATGTCAAATGCAAACAGAGTAAAGTTCTGTTAACAATATCAGCAATCCAGCGATGCTGACAGCAAGCTAAATAATTAGTCTAAATAACAGGTGGATAACCACCAAAAATTCTATTAAAACACAGAATACTAGTGCACAAAAGGCACCTACGCTAATCCAAACTAGAAAAACCAGTACACGGGATACCAACGAAGAAAGATAAGGCCAAAAGCCAAAAATTGCACCAAATGGAGCAAGTAAAAGCTAACAACTCTAATAACAATTACAAAAACCACTATGCTAGCTAATTACTATAATCAGTAACAGATTAACTATATAAAACTATTCTAAACAGCCAAGAAAATTTTAGTAAAAGTGGAAAAAATGCAATCACCTAGCCAAAGCCAAAGAGAAGCACAACCGAACTCGTCGACGCGGCAAATGAGATCTGGGGATTGTACTGGTGCACTATGGGATACCTATCTAGCCACAACCCAACCAGAAGTCTTCCAGCTTGTAAATAGGCTGAGTCAGATCTCATATGTAAAGAATGAAGGTGAGATAGGACTACAGAACATCTTAAGTTTTATCTCATGGAACTTTAAAGAGCTCTCTACATGATGCATTAAATCTAAGAAACATGAATCATTTACAAAAGGAGAAATGTGTAATACATATTATTGCAGGAAAGATGATTTTAAAAGAAAAAAAAATGTAAAGAAGGCCTTAAAACATATAAGTGCTGTCTGGGTAATACCAGATGCTCTAATGCATCAAAATGAAGGGTATTGATTGTTAATAATGATTCCTTAGGTTGGCAGAAATTAAAATTCAGGGTTGATTGAGAAGGTAGACAGCTGCTTATATTAATGTAAGTATGGAAAGTTGAAACAACTTTTACTTGGGAACATATGTAGTAGTCCCCACAGCTGTTGATGTAACTCCCTTAGCTTAATGTTTTGACAAGATACATAGTCCCTTTTTATTAGGTGAAGATTTTAACCTAGCACCTGATCCTATGAGGTATAGGATCCCAGAAAAGGAGGACAAGAATGACAAAATTAATTAAAAATAACACAGATGAATTTGACTTACTAGAACTTGGAGATGTTATCCTCCTAATGATAGAAGCTACACCTTTATAGCTTCCAGTATGGGTATAGCAATTAGAGCTCATTACTGGTTTAGCTATACACTAATAATCCATGTGGTTGATAATAAATATATCATGAATAGTTCACTATCGCAGCAAACTTATATTAGAATAAATTCTTCTACTTAGGCAAGTTACGGTGGTAGTGAAATGGCTAAATGTCTTTTAAAACTGAGAACCCTCTACATGGATCTCATTTTGGAATTTTATAAAGAATTGGATAAAATAGGATAAGATGGGAATAATTAGTGGAACAAAGAATAAATGAAGAAATGTAGGCAGTATCTTTAAATGGTATACTGGTATAAAGTATACCCCTCTGGTTCAGTTTACCATTATTAAACTAATTCGGACAACGCAGTGGTGCAGCGGTATCATTGTCACCTCACAGTAAGAGGTTCTCCAGTTCGATTCTCAGCTGTGGGTGCCTTCTGTGCGGAGTCAGCATGTCCTCCCTGCATTTGTGTGGGTTTCCTCCAGGTACTCGGTTTCCTCCCACATTACAAAGACATGCATCTGGAGCATTTCTCCCTGGGCCTCCACTGAAAATTGGCTTTGTTCCAAGTCAGACTTTCCCAGTAAATAAATGTTAAATAAATAATTCATTAATGGCAGTATTCTCCCGGATGGTTAAGTACTGAAAAACAAAAAGTTAAGTTCAGAGATGTAATGTACCTCTTTCTGTTTTCATTTGCTCTAGAAATACTCTGTAGTGGAAGAAGCAAATAATATAGGTATTGACAGCATAGCTTTGTTATTAAGATTTCCTGTACTTAATGACATTGATTTAAGATTTGCTTATTAGGTAAACAGAAGATGGTCAGTGCTGTAACATACTCTATATTAATCTAGATTAGACTTGCTACTATAACTTTCTGCTGTGATTTTCAAATATTAGAAAACCTTTTTAAGACTGGTTATAAATCATGTTATTGTAATAAATGGCTTGTGAATTGTTCTGTATAAAATAAGTGGTCACACTACTGTAATGTGATCTTATATGCATATACTAATCACATCTAGCAGGGAACGGTTACTAGAATTTGGTTGCCCTGTTACACATTTAATTTTAAGAAGTTCATTTACCTTTTTTCTTATTGCTTCAATAAATCATTGTCTTGTTTAAAACAAATATGAGTAACATCAAAAATATGAAAGTTCATTTAGTTCAGAGCCCAATCACATAAAATAAATTTAGGCTGTAATGATCACTACAAGTAAAGGTATATATATATATTAAATAATCCAAAGTGAACAAACCAAGCAAATGCTTTAATACTTTCCAAGTGACAAACCAGCAGGATAAAAAACAGAATGTTAGTTGAAATGAATGATGAAACTGGCAACACAATTATAATACACCACCACGACATTAACGACATACTTGTCTTCAATGAAGTGAATTGATTGCTTGATAACTGAGGACATCAGAAAGACGACATAAATGACTGAGCCGAGGCATTTACACACTTTAAATCTATCATTAAGAAAGTTGAAACCCATCACAGAAAAGTGCTTTCAGTTTTTTGTTTTGTTTATTCGATAAGATCTTGTGGTTTTGTGAAAATCACAAAAAAAAAAAAGAAAGACCGTGATAAGATTTTCTTGTTGAATGTTTCGACAGTTTTCAAGTGTTTATTATTAACTTGTTCTGTCAGGACTGTCATAACTGTGCTCAACCTACTTATATCTCTGGAATGTGATGTTGTCATGGGTCGATATTGTCAGCCTATTTATGCCATAGTGATGTTCATCATTGGCTTGTTTTATATATATATATTTCTTCACCAGGCATAGCTCGTTTTTAAAATCCTGGTATATAACATATGTGCCCACTGAAGAAAATTATTATAACTTGAAGTCAGATTCTGATTCCTGCAAGTCACAATGTCAGTAAAAAGCTGCTTAGCAGATACATACTAATGTCCAGAAAGTACAAGCAGACAACAAAAAAATGCACACACGCACACGCACACACACACACACACACACACACACACACACACACACACACACACACACTCTTTCAGCATGTAAATTATATTGTTCTGTCTTTTTACAAGTCATCTAAGAAGTAACAAACACATTTGTTAATATAAGTGTTCCCATGTATCAAAATGATTTTCTTTAGATGTGTAATAAAATATAGACCTGTGTAATGAAGATATATTGACATAGGAACATTAATTCTCATAAATGCACAGTAATTTGTGTTCCTTGTCAATGGAGTGAAATTTCATATGCACTAACACCAAAGTCTACTGCAATAACACCTGCAAGGTGGATGAAAGTCAGTGGTAAAGAAATCTCCTTAACTGAAAGTGAGTGATCTCAGCGTTAGTATATTTGGAGTCCCATGGATGCTGAAGGTGCAAGAGGCATGCCCCTCTCCAGAAACTTTTGTTTTAAACATCATTGTTTTTGTAAAAGCGATTTTTTTCACAGTTACTGGTTGTGGTGTTTATGAGCCAGTGTAACTACATAAATCTTATACCTCTTTTTATACATATCTATATCTCAAAAGAGAGAATTATAAATTGCTGAACAAAAAAAGAGAGAATTACAAAACACTGAACTGCCATTAAAAGTAAATCACAAAATAGTGAATGCTTCCTTATCACTGAAAAAGTCCTTAGTAAACTCTAGTTACAAAGTTGAGATCAAGTCTTGTCTTGGTTGTGATACTGTTAATGAAATTTTTTTTAGTAATGTAATGTGTAGGATTAGTGTTAGGGGTGCGGATGGGTTAGGGTTAGTGTTCATCTGTGCTAACCCTAACCCTACACATTGTGTTATTCAAAGCAATTTTTCTAACAATACCACTGTACAAGACAAAAGCACATAGAACATGCACAACACCAAACATGCAAAAAAAGAAGTTATGTACTCACCATAATGTTCCAAGTGAGTTCATCTCACCTTCATTCTTACAGATGGGTTCGGAGCCGATCCGTGGCTCCAAGTTGGCCTACCACAAAGCTCGAGGTCTTCAGACAGCTCAAGGACAAGTCCCTATCCCATGATGCACCTAGAGTTACCTCTGATCTTGTTTGCTGCGTATAATAATATATGCCATTCTATCACTCTTTAGAAAAAAACCCATAGAAAGATTGAGCAACCAGGATAAAACTAATATCTTGGTCCTAGAAAAACCCTGGAGGGGATGGGAGGGTGGGAAGTAAGAATGAAGGCGAGATGAACAACTCACAAGGAACGTTATGGTGAGTACATAACTTCTTTATGTGAAGTTTTATCTCACTGTTCATTCTTACAGATGGGTAGCGTCCCAAGCACCATCTTTCTTTGGTGATTCACGGGAGTATGTTTTTCAGGACAGTGGCAACAAAGGAGGCCCTGTCAACTTTGTAATGAGTGATAAAAGTATGAGGCTTTGACCAAGTGGCTACTGCACAAATATTGTCTATAGGAAGCCTAGCAGAAAAAGCAGAAGATGTGGACATTGCTCTGGTAGAATGAGCCTTAATTTTGTGTTGTAAAGGTAAATTAGCAGCTGAATAAGTAAATATGATACAATCAGATAACCATCTAGACAGTGTTGTTTTTTGCCATTGGCATACCTTTTCTGGAATCTGAAAAGGAAACAAAAAGCTCTTCTGATTTTCTGAACTCTTTTGTTCTATCCAGGTAAAATCTGAGCTGTCTATGGGTATCAAGCTTGTGCAGCATATACTCCAAGTTGTTGGTGTGTTTGGGAAAGAACACTAGTAAATCTGTGATCTGGTTAAGGTTAGCTTCAGTACAAACTTTGGGTAAGAAAAGAAGGATTTGTTCACAGGGACACTCTGTCAGCATGAAAAATCAAATAAGGAGGCTTTATGGACAATGCCTGTAGCTCTGACACTCTATGGGCAGAAATGATGGCTACTAAAAAGATAGTCTTCCATGAGAAATATTTCAAATCACATGAGGAAGCTGGTTCAAAAGGGGGGAGAATAATGTGTGAAAGCATAAAAATTTAGATTCCATAAGGTACAAGTGGATTTCACAGGTGATCTGAGATGAGAGGCACCTTTGAGAAAGGCTTTGGATAGCTTGTGACATTATGTTTAATCCTTCAAAGCCAAGGTGAAAATTAGAGAGAGTGGCAAGTTGTACCCAAACTGTTGCTGCTGTGGCCCCTTTATTGAAAAGCATAATCAAAAACTCTAATATGGAGGAAATAGAGGCTAGGTTGGGATCAATGTCATTTTGAGAAGCCTATATAGAAAATCTTTTCCATTTGCTAAGGTATAGCTACCTAGTAGAGAACTTTGAGAAGATATCGATATATGCTGTGTTTCATTTGAGAGGTTATGGAACCTGGCTATGTTGAGAATTGGAGCAACCAAGCTGTCAGTTTCAGTGTCTGAAGAGAGGGATGAAGAGCCCCCGATGAATGTGTCAAAAGATCTGGAACTGGGTCCAGAATCCAAGGCTCTTTCAACAGATGAAGTTGAAGGAAGGGGAACCATATCTGACGAGGCCAATGAGGGACTATTAGAAATGATGGTCCTTCCCAGGGCTTTTGCTTTCTGCGATACTTTGGGTATCAAGGGAATTGGTGGGAATGCATACAGGAGACCCAGAGGCCAGTCGTGTATGAGTGCATCCCTTGGGGCTTCTCCCAGAGGAGAAATCAGGGCAAAGTAGCTTCTGCATTTTGTGTTCATATGGTTGGCAAAAAGGTCTCAGCAAGGTTGGCCCCACCTGTGGAAAATTCTCTCTGCTATCTCTTTCTTAAGGGACCACTCGTGAGGCAACAAATTTGCCCTGCTCAGTTTGTTTGCTATCATGTTGGATTTCCCTGGGATGTGCATTGCTATCAGCGCTGGGTGGATGTAGCCCACTGCCATACTCTTAGGGCCTCGTGACAAAGGGGATAGGACCTGGTTCCTCTTTTGTTCAAGTACCAGACCACCGACATGTTGTCTGTCTGAATCGCAATTGTTCCCAGAGGAAGAGAGTCCTGGAAGTACTGCAACGCTCAAAGTACTGCTCTCATCTCCAGGATATTGATATGCAGATGTGTCCCCTGTTCTGTCCATGTGCTTTGGGCTGTTCTTTCCTGAAAATGCCCACCCCCACCCTATCAGGGAAGCGTCCGTGATCACTGTGGCTGCTGGTGAGGGTAGGACAAAAAGACGACCTGTCGTTACATGAAGAGAGGTTAATCACCATTGAAGATCCTTTTTGCATGTGTTTGTGATCATTATGAGATGAGACATTGGGAGCTCTTGGTGAGACCATCAAGTGAATAACAGCCATTGCAGAATCCGCACGTGCATGCGACCCAACGGTATCGCTAATATTGCAGCTGCCATCATGCCTAACAATTTTAGCACTTCTGATGCTGAAGCCTTGTCTTTGGATATGATGTTGTGGACCTGCTGATGAAGTAGTAAGACTCTTTCTGCTGGAAGCCTCAAAGTGGTGGTGGTGGTGTCCAATTCTGCTCTGATAAAAATGATATGTTGCGATGGTGACAAGGCAGATTTTTCTGAATTTATTGTAAAGCCCAGATAATTGCAAAGAGTAAGAGTGGTGTCCTGGCTTTTATTAGCTGATGCCTGGTGGTGGCAGTGATGAGCCAATCGTCCAAGTACAGAAACACCTGGAATCCTAAATGCCTCAGTGAGTTGTGACCACTGCCATACATTTGGTGAAAACTCTGGGGGCTCAAAACTGATAATGATTGGCTCCCAGCCAGAAGCGTAAATGATCTCTGGATGGTCTGGCCATTTTTATATAGTAGTATGCATCCTGCAGATCTATCGAACACATCCAATTGTCTTTCCCAAAAAAGGGAAGTATTGACTGAAGCGTGCCCATCCAGAACTTCTCTTTCTTGACAGATCTGTTTAGTCTGATGAGGTCCAAAATAGGTCTCCAGTCCCCTGTCTTTTTTGGAACTAAAAAGAATCTTGAGTAAGTTCTGGATCCTGTCTGGTCTGCTGGGACTGGTTGGATGACTCTTTTTCTTAGCAACATTTGGACCTCTACTGTTGCTTGTTCCCTGTTACTGGGTGGAACGTCCAGGATTTTTGTTGTGAATAGAGGGGGAGTAGCAAAAGGAATGAAATATCCTCTGGAAACTACACTTTGTACTCAGTTGTTTATTTTGAGCCAGGCGTCTGGATACAAAGATAAGCGACCCCTAACTGCCTCCAGAGTAGGACAATTGGGCCTCCTTTCAGGAGTGCTGGTAGGGCTTCCCAAAGAACTGGTCTCCGTCACCCTGGTTTTGTGGACCCCCATCTGCCGCAAAGGTGGCATCTTCCATTATTGCCCCCTCCTCTGCCCCTGGAGGGGGGTTCACCATGTGTGTCCAGAAAGGCTCCTTGGGCTTTTTGGAACATCTTTCCTCCCTTTTGACCTTTGGGGTAGGGTCTGGTGGGGGTGGAAAAACGGATGCAGGATCTTTCCTTCCTGCTCACACCTTGTCAAAGTTTCCTTAACTTTGGACCTGAAAATGGATGAGCCATGAAAAGGGGTGTTGGCAAAATATGACTTAAAGGGCTCTGTGAAGGAACACAAGCACATGGAATGTCTTCTGAGAGCAATTCCTGTACCTGCTGCCCTACTCGTTCCAACAGCTGCATATGAAATGAGACCCATAGATGAGTTTACTATGAAATTGAGGGTAACAAGCTGAGAGGCGACTCTGTCTGAAGCACCTGCAGCTACTGTACCTGAAGAGTATCTCCAAGCTCTTTTGGGAGATCTCTTTCCAGTCTTGCAAAATGAGTGAGATAGTTCAGTGAATGCATGACAAAAGTCGCTGAACTGTATGTGTGCTTCCCGTATCTATCCATGATCCTAGAATCTCTGTTAGGAGGATGGATAGAGGAAGAAGTTTCCGACATCTCCTTCTTGGTGGTTGCGGCAGCCACCACCATGGCATCAACTGGCACTCGCTTGGTAAGGAAAGACTTTTTGTGGGGGGCAGAAATACATTTTTTAGGCCTACTAGGGACAGGCTCTATGGTGTCCGGAGACTCCTATGTCCTTCATGAGACCAACTCCATGAGCTCATCAAAGGGCATAGACACCCAAGAGCTGGAGGGTTGAGACCTGAAAGCCTTCAGGAGAAATGACAGTAGGGTTGGTGGACTTCCAGCCACCCCTCTGCCTAAGGATTTCTAATATCTCAGCAAATTAGATATCCTCAGAGGGGGACCCTTCTGATTCATCCAAGTCGGTATCAGATGCGAGAGATTCCTGTGGGGAGTCTAGGTGCTTCCTCTTACAGATTCTCTTCCTGGGAACTCCATCAGTGGGAATTTCTGGTGAGGTCTCGGAAGAGCAGGGGCCACCCAATGGGGCTTCCTGAGGCTCAGGGTCTCTACGCTTAGAAAGGATCTGTGAAGCAGAAGTGGACACAGGCGCTTTTGGGGAGGAGGAGGTAGTTGGACCTGAAGTTGTAGATGTCTTAGGAGATATCACTGTCCTCATGGCTTCAAAGACAACTCTGCTCTGATGAGAAGGGACTGGTGGATCTGAAAAAATCACCGATTCCCCTCAGCACTGGCACAGAAGTAGGAGCTGAACTCATCTGAGCCGAGGCCCTGAGAGACAAAGTTGGAACCGACATGTCAGGCCGACTATCCTCCCCAGACCTGATAGGAGAGTGTCGGCTCCTAGACTCCTTGATCGGCACCCAGGAAGTCTGAGTAAATGGAACCGATGGCACTGGGACAGGTGTCGGCTCCAAAGGCATCAGGTTCGACTCCTTTGGCTCCAAAGGACCGGTATGGCTCGGAGGAGGAAAATAAGTTGATGGCATTACAGTTTTAGGCTTCAAAACCACCTGGGTCAGAGCTGACAAACATTTAGCGAATGCCGGTGCCTGTAGCAACTTCTGCACCACACGATCCACATCCAAATCGGACAGGCTAATCGAGGACCAAGATGAATGCATAGATGGAGGCACTGACTGCAGAATAGGTGACTTTAGTACTTTGGACACCAGTTCCAGGACTGGGGACCAGCTCCAAAAAGACAGGACACTCAGCTCCAAGGGCTGTGGAACCAACGTCGACTCTTTCTTAGATTTTTTTTTTACTTCCAAAAAAGAAGCCTTAGAAGACTTTGAAGACTTACTAGATGTATCCTGGTCACTCAAAGCTTCCTGAAATGGTTTAAGAAGTCCTCTATGAGTTTTCTTTTTCACTCCTGAAGAACTCTGGATGAAAAAGAATGACAAATGGAGCAGCTTTCCTGTAAGTGCAAGGCAATACACACAATTAATGTGACTATCTGTCATAAACATCTTCTGTCCACATTTTGGACACTTTTTAAATCCTGACTTAGGATGCTTATCCTTATCCTGGTCATCCATAATCAAATATACAGTATACAAACAACAATCTACTGTACTTTAAAGAGACAGACCCAAACAATTAGCAAAGTTAATCTAGTAAAGCTAAGTTATAGAAATAAGCCCTAAATAACGAATGGGCTGAATAACAATGTACTGACTAAACTATTCAAAAACACACACACTCACTAACTACTTATTTAACTACAATCTATATAATGATTTTAGGGCACATAAAGTGAAAGGGAATATTAAAGGCCTATAGATAAAACGAGGTCAAAAAGAGAAGAAATATCTCTACTAACAAGCTATAAAGGCTATCACTATTAAAGACTATGAAATACTAACTCTAAATATCTTTAGAATAATTTTTAGAAATAACAATTTCCTAAATAATTTCAGAAAATAATTATACTGGCCTGAGTTGTGCAAGGAACCTCCGATCTATTGCAGCGGTAAACTAGATCTGAGGTAACTCTAGGTGCATCATAGGATAGGGACTTGGTCTCAAGCTGTCTGAAGACCTCGAGCTTTGTAATAGGCCGACTCAGAGGCGAGGATCGGCTCTAAAATCACCTGTAAGAATGAACGGCGAGATAGAACAACTTCACATCAATAAATCTATCCATCTACCTAACCTTTACTGTAACCCTAACCTGTGAACACTCACGTACACACAAGTTAACCACTATAACCTTTGCAGTTTACCTTAACTTTCATTTTTCTGCGCACTGCTATTTACCCACACTACAGAAGTGAACATTCAGTCATTTGTATGTTCAACCTTTTTATCCCCATCCAAATATTTCAGTGAAATGTGCAGTCGATATTTTGAATCATACACACACACATAGATATAGATGATATCTATATCTATGGGATTCTGACAGCAAATTTGTTTGACTTTGTTTAGAAGTAGGTAACTTTGTGAATCGCGAGAATTCTGAATAGTTAATTATCTGATCTGGGGAATTTTGAGTAAGTATTTCTCAGGTAAGTGGGACTGGTTTGGGAGTATGAGTCAGTGTCTTGGATTAAGCTTAGGATAAAGGCTAGTAGGTAAGGATAATTTGTGGTGTGTGTGTGTGTGTGTGTGTGTGTGTGTGTCTTGGCACATATGATTGTTTGTCAAGGAGTGATTTGTTCATGCCTGTGTGTGTGTGTGTGTGTGTTTGTGTGTATGTGTGCTAGTTTCAAGTGAGGGGTAGGTTAGGGATACATTTATTGTTGTGAGTGCTTCATGGTATGGTCATGTTTGTGTCTCTAAGTCACACTCTCAGTGTGCAGTGGTACTGTGAGGGAAAGGGGATTCCATAAATGAATGTGTAGGTTTATAGTTGGGGCAGGTGCTGGGTTGGGGTTAGCATGCATGAGTAAGGTGAAGTAGGGAAATCAAAGCACTGTATTTGTCTGTTTATATATTGGCCATATCCTTGGGATCAGACTGTGATATTATTACAGATGAGCTCAGTGCACTGAGTTACATTATTCCTTAATTTCCTGACACAGCTGAATAAGTCCAATGGGATCAGGGTTCTAACCAGGTTAACAGCTTCAAAATAAAAATAAATTTGTAGTTTCTTTGCTATCTGTGGCAACATTAAGTTAGTATTCTGCTTTACATTTTCTAATAGTCCTCTAGTTCCTTGCTGACATGTCTCAGTATGATCTTTAGTTAGGAGGATGGGAATTTCTTGTAACTTTTCATTATTTTCCTTCTTTTGTTATACAATTTATTTACACTGAAGCTGCACCAGAAGGGTTTATTCCTGAATTCACCATTACATGTAGGGCAGATGGAGGCTGACTTTTCTATACAGCTGTTTAGGTACTGGTAGAAGGTGGATATAAATGCAGCAACCCTCTCAGTTGCAAAGGATTGTTGGGAATTTCGCAAATGTCTTTTATAAGCAAGTACATTTGTCCTGCAGAAATCATTAAAGATGGTCTGATTTGTTGATGGGGTAATAACTAGGCCTGACAGAGATGATGACCAATTTGTGGTCAACATTAACCAGGGATGAGGAGATCTGGGGTGGGAGGTACAGGTGAGGGCTAGTTGGGAAGGACCTGCTCAAAGATGTTAGAGCCCTCATTTATAGTTTTACAATTTGCTCCAGTGCACTGGTATTAAAGTATAGGAAATTCTGAGAATAACTATTTTTAGAGTGTATGTGTGCCAATCAATGCTTGGGTACTTGAAATTCCCTGGCAATAAGGTATTTGGTTTAATATTTAATTGCCTCAGTTGTATTAATTTCCATAATCTTTGGGGCCATTGATAAGGATCTGTAGCTATCAATTAAGTACTAGTTGGATTTGTTAAGGGTAGGTTGGATCTCTGCAGGAGCTAAGGTCATGTGCAGTGTGATGTGAGACAGTGGAGTTTCTAACAAATACAGATAAAGGTATTATGGAAGTGACTGGTAGAAGAATTAAGGTGAGTGGTTAAAGTTTCCACTGAAAACATCTGTCCCATCTACCCCTTCACCCATCCATCTTGTATTTAATCATGCTATGTTGCACAATTTATAAACAAAGGTATGGCATCTAGGTCCAAGGAAGTCATTATTTCACTGTATTCAGCATTCATCAGACCTATCATTGAGTAAATTGCCACCTTTAGTATGCACCTAACCAGGCATATCCAACAAATGGAATATCCACAGAGGTTCCTCACTAAAATAATACAAGCTAGGGTCATGCTCAGTGTGGTGTGAGGCAGTGGAGTTTATAACAAATACAGATAAAGGTGTTACGGAAAAGACTGGCAGCAGACTTAAGGTGAGTGGTTAGTTGCCACTGAAAACATCCATCTTTT
This sequence comes from Protopterus annectens, assembly GCF_019279795.1. Taxonomy (NCBI): domain Eukaryota; kingdom Metazoa; phylum Chordata; order Ceratodontiformes; family Protopteridae; genus Protopterus; species Protopterus annectens. Next base: position 481,932,400 of record NC_056749.1, on the reverse strand, counting down.
ATTCTTGCTTTTTCCATTTAATCATTCCATGTTGCACAACTTATAAACAAAGGTATGGCATCTAGGTCGTCATCATTCCACTGTATTCGGCATTCATCAGAACTATCACTGAGTGCAATGCTCCCTTTGGTATGTACCTAACCAGGCATATCTAACAACTGGAATGGCCACAGAGATTTCTCATTAAAAGAATACAAGGAGTAAGTAGAATGTTATATATAGACCACCTCAAGGTCCTAGCTCTGTATTCTGTGTCTTACAGGCTGTTGAGGGGAGATCTATGACTGGCATACAGGGCATTGTCAGACCTCACTCTGATGGACCTCCTGCATAACCACAAAACACACAGTACCAGAATTACCTGTTCCAAAGATGTAAACCTTACCTGTGATATAAACAGGGCCTGCTGGACAGACAGGTATGTATCTCAGAGACTACCCCATCTCTGGAACAGGCTCTTCATCCATGTGAAACAGAGTTCCTCCCTAACCCAATTCAAATGTACCTTGGACAACTGGATGGGGAACAGGAAATTTGTCCCTGGCTTGTCACCTATATCTCTAATGAACACAGGCAACCTGTATATGGTTCTTCTCCCAAGCCTCTGCTTACACTTAGTAAGGGTATCACAACTTGTCAGAGATTTGGGATGCATGGCTAGGCTTAAAAAGGCCCTTGTAGTCATTAGCCTTGTAAACACCTAAGAACCTATAATGGCCAATGCTGGGGTCAGACACTATCCCAGCAAGTAGTGAATGCAAGTTAAAAATCAGTCCCAGACTAGATGGCAGCTTATCTTAGGGTACATGCATGTGTGTGCATGCGTGTGCACTCGCACACACACACACCTTCAATTTATTATCAAAATTCCATCTGCTAACATGTAATGGTAATGTAGAGGTAAACTAAGCATTTCAGCAAAAGCCCATGTAAACATGAGGAGAATGTGTAAAGCTCATAAAAAAGCCAGCAAGCAAAGAAAAGAAGGGGAGATCAAGAGCTCTGATGCAATAATGTTAACTACTGCACCACTGTGTGTGTCCCCTGTGAAAACACTGTTTGTGGAAAATGGCCTAAAACATGCGGTGTTACCAAATATGTTTGCAGGGTCATTAAAAAGACTGGAACATAACATATTAGTGTTACACAAAAATAGAAGTTATGTTCTTACCATAACGTTCCATGTTAGTTGTCTTCTTCTCGCCTTCTTCTTGCTGGATGGGTTCGGAGCCGACCTTGGCTCCGACTCGGCCACTCTAAAAGCTCGAGAGTTGGTTCCACCGGCTCGAGGCTCCCCTTATATCCCACAATGCTAGGCGTGAGTTACCTCAGATCTCGTTTGTGAGCTAGGCCCAGCTAATAATAGTAGCAGAATAACTGTAAACAAAGTCCACCTCTATAATAAGGGAGAAGAGAAAGGTGACCTACAGCCTGATCCAGGAAAAATATGCACAGCAGAGCATATACCTATAGTAAAGAGGTGGTAGAAAGAGAGGTCACAATCAAACTCCTCTAGGTCTGTCCAGGCCAGGGGGAAGGAGGGTGGGACGCAAGAAGAAGGCGAGAAGAAGACAACTAACATGGAACGTTATGGTAAGAACATAACTTCTATATGTTAAGTTGTCTATCTCGCCTTCATTCTTGCTGGATGGGACTGCGTCCCTAGCACCTTGTCCCGGGTGGCCTAACGGAACAGACTCTTGAGCACAGTGGATCCAAAATTAGCTCTATGCCTAGAAGCTAAATCCAACTTATAATGTGAAATGAAAGTGTGAGGAGTAGCCCAAGTAGCTGCTGCACAAATGGTGTCTATAGGCAGTCTGTCTTGGAAGGCTATAGAAGTAGCCAAAGCTCTGGTGGAATGGGCTTTAGGTTTGTTAGGTAGCTTTTGGTGTCGTATTTCATAGACAATGGAAATTAGAGATGTCAGCCATCTAGATAGTGATACCTTAGATACAGAAAGTCCCTTTCTGCCTTCTGCATAAGAGACAAACAGCTGGTCAGATTTTCTGGATTGTTTGGTTCTATCCAAGTAGTACCTTAACTGACGATGAACATCTAGCCAATGCAATTTTTGTTCAGACCCATTAGAATATTCTGGAAAAAACACAGGGAGGTCAATGCTTTGATTTAGGTTAGACGCAGAGGCTATTTTAGGTAAAAAGGACGGATTGGTTCGCAAGGATACCCTGTCCTTATGGAACAACAGATAAGGAGGTCGACAGCTGAGTGCATGAAGTTCTGAAACTCTTCTAGCTGAAGTAATAGCTACCAGAAAGAGAGTTTTCCATGATAGCAATTTTAAAGAACAGGAAGCTGCAGGTTCGAAAGGGGGGAGAATCAAGGAACTGAGAACTAAATTTAGATCCCAAGGAGGAGGAGGATTTCTTATAGGAGGTCTGAGTAGAAAAACTCCCCTCAAAAAGGCTTTGCAAAGCTTGTGGGACATTATGGCAGATTCTGAGACGCCCACATGAAAGTTAGAAATAGCTGCCAACTAAACCTTAAGAGTAGAAGGAGATGAACCTGCATGGAAGAGTTCAGCTAGAAAATCAAGGACTATTTGGATGGAAGCCGTGAAAGGATCTATGTCCCTTCCTTGAGCCCAATAGGCGAAACGTTTCCACTTACTCAGATAAATCTTTCGAGTGGAAGATTTATGGGAAGCTATCAAAATATCTCGAACAGCGTGAGATATTTGAGGAAGCCTGGCTAAGGTTGGAATTGGAGGAACCAAGCAGTGAGGTTCAGAGGGGAGAGAGCGATGAAACTGACCCGACTGATGGATCAAGAGATCTGGAACTAGGTCCAGATGCCAAGGTTGCTCCAACAGAAAATGATGCAGAAAGGGGAACCAAACCTGTCGAGGCCAGTAAGGAGCAATGAGGATCAAGAAGGCCTTCTGAGCGATAGCTTTCTGTATCACTTGAGAGATTAGTGGGAAGGGAGGAAATGCATACAGAAGTCCCCGGGGCCAAACTTGGACTAGAGCGTCTTTGCTGGGCTGGCCTGGTAGCGGGAATAGGGTGAAATAATCTTTGCACTTGCTGTTTTGGGGAGTAGCAAAAAGGTCGCAGCAAGGCTGACCCCACTTGAGAAAAATTTTTCTCACAATAGAATCCTTCAGAGACCACTCGTGAGGCATGAGGATAGCTCTGCTCAACTTGTCCGCGATTTGATTGGACTTCCCGGGGATGTGCGTTGCTATCAGAAACCGCTGAGAAGAAATCGCCCATTGCCACAGTCTGAGTGCTTCTCGACATAGGGGATGGGACCTGGTTCCGCCTTGTTTGTTGATATACCACACTACAGACATATTGTCTGTCTGGATTGCTATCGTTCCCAAGGGAAGAGAGTCTTGAAGGGCTTGCAACGCTAAAAGCACTGCTCTCATCTCTAGAACATTTATGTGCAAGTGGCATTCGTCTGGTTGCCATGTGCCCTGGACAGTTCTGCCCTGATAATGCCCCCCCCACCCGATCAGGGAGGCGTCCGTTGTCAGAGTAGCAACCGGAGGGGGAGGAACAAAGGGTCTTCCCAAGTAGAGCTGAGGGGAAGACATCCACCACAGAAGATGATTCCTGCATGTTTGCGTAATCATAATGGTGTGGGACATCAGAAGTTGCTGGTATGACCATTGTGTGAAGAGCATCCATTGAAGGATTCTCATGTGGAATCTGGCTAATGGCAGAAGAGGTATGGCAGCCGCCATAATCCCCAATACTTTCAGAACTAACCTGGCTTTGACTCTGTTGCTGCTGAAGAGGAGTGAAACTAGTTTGTGTATGTCTGTTATTCTCTGATCTGTTAGCCTCGCAGACATGCTGACTGTGTCTAGAATTGCGCCTATGAAGGTAATAACACGACAAGGCGACAAAACAGACTTTTCGCAATTTATTGAAATGCCTAAGTTTTGACAAATGCGAAATGTGTAATCCCTGGCCATTAGAAGAAGATGCTTGGTGGGAGCTGTGAGGAGCCAGTCGTCTAAATATGGAAACACCTGGAATCCTTGACGTCTCAGGTGAGAAGCTACCACTGCCATGCATTTGGTAAACACCCGGGGGGCAGTGGTGAGTCCAAAGGGCAGGGCTCTGAATTGAAAATGACTGGTTCCTAGCCTGAAGCGGAGGAATCTTCTGGAGCGTCTGTTCATTTTTATATGATAGTACGCATCCTGAAGGTCTATAGAGCACATCCAGTTTTTTCTTCCCAATAGGGGAAGGATGGACTGTAGCGTGACCATCCGAAATCTTGTTTTCTTGACCGACTTGTTCAAGATACTGAGATCCAAAATTGGTCTCCAGTCCCCTGTTTTCTTTGGAACTAAAAAGAACCTGGAGTAGATTCCGGATCCTTGCTGGTCTGCTGGAACTGGCTGAATAGCTCTTTTTGCAAGCAGCTTTGAAATTTCCAAAGCTGCAAGATCCCTTTGAGTGGGTGGAACATCTGGAAGGGATTTTTTTGATCGGTTTGGAATGCGAACGAAGGGAATGGAATAGCCTTCGAAGTGATGGACTGTACCCACTTGTCTTGAGTTAGGGATAGCCAGGCTTCTGGGTACAGTGACAATCTTCCCCCGACTGCCTCCGAAGGTGGGCAGTCGGGCAACACCTCAGGGATGCTGAAAGGGCTTATCGGAGAAAGTTTCTCGATTGCCCTGGTTCTGCAGACCCCCCCTGCCTCTAGGGCAACGTCTACCATTGTTGTTCCCCCCTCTGCCTCTGGCGGGGAACTGACTCTGTGCGTCAGGCGAAGTCCCTTGAGATTGTTTGCGGAACCACATTTTCCCACTTTTCTGGCCTTTGGGGTAAGGCCTAGAAGGAGTAGAAAAATGGACTCCGATGGCAGAAAGAGTCTTGCCATCCGTCTCGCACCTAGTCAAGGTTTCTTTCACTTGAGGACCAAAAAGAGATGATCCATCAAACGGGGAATTAGTGAACGACGTTTTAAAAGGGTCCACAAAGTTGCATAGCCGCATCCAGGCATGCCTGCGTAAGGCCACACCTGTCCCTGCGGCCCTACTCGCTCCATCAGCCGCATAAGAAAGGAGGCGCATGGAGGAGTTAGCTATGGAGTTCAGGGTAGCCAGCTGAGTGTTCATCTTGTCTTGAAAACCCGCAGCTGTAGGATCCTTCAACATGTCACTCGCTTCTTTGATCAAGTCTCTTTGAAGACGAGTAAAATGGCATAGGTAGTTCAGCGAACGCATTGCAAAGGTCGCTGATGAGAACATCCGCTTCCCGTACCTGTCCATAGACCTAGATTCCTTGTTAGGTGGATGGACAGGCACTGAAGGATCAGCTAGTTCCTTCTTAGTGGCAGCAGCAACCACCATAGCATCCACAGAAACTCCCTTGGTCAGAAATTGTTTATCTGCTGGTGCCGTGATAAATTTTGAGGGTCTCCTGGGAGTGGGGTCCACTGAGTCAGGAGCCGTCCATGCCTTTTTTTCTACCACCTGCATGAGGGGGTCAAAGGGGGGAGACACCCAGGAGGTGGAAGGGCGAGAGCCAAACGCCTCAAGGTACACAGATTCATCCTCCGAAGGGCTGAGGGGTGGCCAATTTCCCCTCTGTTTGAGGATTTCTAGAATGTCTGCAAAGGAGACATCTTCAGAAGGGGAACGGGGGGAACCCTCGGAATCCTCTAAATCTGTGTCAGAGGTGATGGACTCAGGTGAGTCTATTTGTTTCCTCTTACACTTTCTCTTCTGAGGGGGCTCTTCTGCCAATTCAGGAGAGGCCTCGGAAGAGGATGAGATCCCCACAGGGGATTCCTGAGGAGCTGGCTCTCTGCGGTCTGGGATGAGAGAGTGACTCGACTTGACCTGAGGCACCGAAGAGGGAGGGGCAGACGGAGCCGACTGTGGAGTCGAACCAGGTTCCAACACACTCCGCATGACCTCGAACGCACCCCTGTCAGGCAGAGCCAGAGGTCCCCGCTCTGAAAAGCTGAAAACCTCCCTCGGCACCGACAGTGATGGCTCCGAGGCCGATGTCGGAGCCGAACTCACCAGCGCGGGGACGGACAAGGGTCCGATGCCACTCACCCCCTCGGAGCCGACGAGGGAAGTCCGGCAGAGATTCTTCTAAGGAAGAAATCGGAGCCGACGAGAGCCAAGACATTTGTATCGGCTCCGACGCTACCACAGTCTCGGTTCAAACGCCCGGCTCTGAGCTCAAAGGAGTCGGAGGAGGAACATAATGAGGGACAGGGTCAGGCATCGACTGATGAGTCGGGCTCTGAAGCATTTGGGCCAGTGCCTCGGACTTAAGAAGTCGACTCACTACCCTCTGAAGGTCATGGTCCGAAAGCCTCGATGACCTAGAGGAGTGAGATCTATGGCTCCGTTCAGACAGCAAGGGAGATGCTGGAGCCGAATGAACGGAGCCAAGGACGGTGACCTGGACCTCTTTCTAGATTTCGGCTCCGAAGGTCTAGTCGGAGCCGACACAGGAATTTCCAACACCTCGGCTCCAGCCGGAGCCGAGGAAACCACAGGAGCTGCAGTCTGAGACTCATCGGCTCCAGCCGGAGCCGATGTAGAAGGAGGTTTCGAAGCCTTAGGCCTCGACTCAGAAGCTGGAGCCGAGGACCTAGAAGCCTTGGAGGGTTTGCCCGAAGTAACAGTAAGGGAACCCTCAGGCTTAAGTAAACCTCTCAAAATAAGTTTATTTTTTCTTTCCTGCAGGACTCTGGGGCTGAAGCCATGGCATACAGCACAAGAGTCCTGCAGGTGTAAAGGTCCCAGGCAGTAAACACAAGAAGTGTGACCGTCTGTCAGAGACATTTTCTGACAGCACGAGTCACACTTCTTGAAGCCTGAGACCTTTGAATCCTTAGACATTGTTAAGGAAAGTGTAACCAAACACACTCTCAAACACACTGATTACACTATACCCAAACTAAATTTCAAACAATTATAACTAAAAATTATACTATCCCAAAATTTTTAGTTCCCTAACAAAAAACACAAACACTCCCTAAGGGGATGGAAAGGCCCAAAGGCCTGAGGGAAGAACAAAAGTTCCTTGTGGAAGAAAGAGTGGAAAAATATGAAAGGGGAGGGTCTGTATCCACTAAACTAAGGGAAATAACAATAAAGAATTAAATTAAAGGGGTTTAAGTAGACTATACTTATTCTACAATAACTCACCTGAAGCTGGTAGAAACCAAACACCTCGATCGCTGTAGCGGCAAACGAGATCTGAGGTAACTCACGCCTAGCATTGTGGGATATAAGGGGAGCCTCGAGCCGGTGGAACCAACTCTCGAGCTTTTAGAGTGGCCGAGTCGGAGCCGAGGTCAGCTCCGAACCCATCCAGCAAGAATGAAGGCGAGATAGACAACTTAACATTGTACTTTGACTGATTAATCAGAAAAATAAAATATGTACTTAAGGTCAGTATAGAATAAACCCAGTTCAGAGTAAAGCACAGTACCTAAACAACAGAAAAACAGAATGAGAGAGCAGTGACTGGTGGATGTTTGACAGAGGCATGGAATGCTATACTAAATCTGTCAGTTTAGCTAGATTAAGGCTATGAGCTGCTACTAAGCTTTACCCTCTGGTCTTAGGTTGGCTTCCCTCAGTCTTCATTAGCCTTCTCTCAGACTCTTAGCAAGTTATTTAACTGGACAGTGCTCTCAGGTCACCCCTGAAAAGAAGAATTTGTGCTTAGTAGGTTTACACAACAAATAAAGAAAAAAATTACAAGTAAGAACTGGCTCAGATTGTTACAAATGTACTGGATTTCTTGGTGGTAAATTGACAGAATTGCTTTATAATGTCTCAATAATAATAATAATAATATAATAGTATCTGTAAGTATGTTATGCTTGTTTTGTAAATATTAGATTTAGTTTAAAAAACTGCACCTACTCTTATTTATTGCTTATTTAGTCCCAGTTAGTGACTCACTGGCAAGCAGATGTAGGGTTAATCTGGTAAGAATAGTTTAATATGCTCCCATTTTATGTCAAATACTGACTCTGACTACCAGTCTTTATTGACTTAGGGGTGCCATTTGTTTCTGTTTAGATAGAACTGTGAGCGCTTAGCTGCAGTGAGTTAACTTTGCTCATCTGATACTTCCCAGATGTCTACATTTTTCATAAATTACTTTTTCCCATGCATATGCAATGATGTTCTTTTAATGAAATGTGTAAGTAGGTGAATAGAAATGAACAGAAATACTGATTCAGAAAGCACAGGTGTGTATGGGGGATCTGAAATACCAGAGGGGCTCAGTTTTTTAAGGATGACTTATTATATCACCTCAGTTCCTTATCCCACAAAACACATTTTCTCATACCCTAAATGCAAGAAACTGTCAGCTCAAGTACATAAAAGATCAGCCAGCCATAGTTTATGCAGAACAAGTTTCTAGCAAAACACACACTACTTATTGCTGCCCTCTACTGTTCTCTCTTCTAGAGCAATAGCTGAAAGATTATTTAAATTATAGAAATGCTGCAAAAAAAAAAAAAAAAAAAAAAAAAAAAATATTACAGCAAGAGTGTTTTAGGGCAGGCATAATCTGGTTTGCAAATTTCTCCCCTGCTGCTTACATACAGTAACTCCATGGCTGCTGTAATTGAGAGAAATGGGAATACCCTGAGGCAGAACAATGTCAGACATGGTATACATTGCCACCCACATGATAAAAATACAGCATTCAGCATCCGCAAAACAAGCAACCCACCTTCAAATACGTAAAGGGAAACTTTTTTAAGTGTTATGAACATAACTTACAGACAACTCTAAGTGTTATGAATAACATGAAAATATAATATCTAACTACGACAAGGCTCCTCAGTAGTTCACTCGAAAATAATTTATTCACAATACACCAAAAAAACGAAAGTAACAGTAACGAAATGAAAATGTAGAAATAAGTACTTAGCGCTTTCACCCTGTAAAACCTTTAGGGCATCTTCAGAGTACTGAATAAATTATCCATTCAACCACAGTTAAATACATTTATCTTAAATTACACAACGCCTGTCATTGGTTAATTGATTGATTGTTTAGAATTCATTTGTACCTTGTTATTAGTAAATATAATACAATAGATTAAAATAGATAAAACACAATGTAATAAATACTATAAATATTATAAATATTATAAATATTGTAAATATTCTAAAAATTGGATATATTTTGATACATCAACATATAAAAACCTATATAAACTAAAAATATTGTCAAACATTACTGGATGTTTTAGTTGAGTAGTAATATTAGGTAAAAACAAGTCAATACTGTAAACCTACTATTTTATGATATTCCTCACCTTAAGAAAACATAGAATTAAAATTAAAATAACCATTTATGAACTGTATTGTGCTGTAAAGGCATTAGTATATCAAATACAATGTGATCTTTGTTTTAAAATACTTGAAATAGAAATATGTCCATTAATACCCGGTAAAAAACTGGCATTAAGTCTTAACTGCCACAAACATTCTTTTGCTTCTAACAAATTGTCGTAATCCCCCCCTTTCTCCCAATAATTGGGAATTCTATCAATTACAAAGAATATAAATCTCTTAAAATTCTCACATTTACTGCTGTGTACATATAGGGCATTCACCATCTTTTTATTTTTGATTTCTCTATTATGTTCGAGAATACGTTCCCTCAATTTCCTGGTGGTTTTCCCTACATAGTATGCTGGACAAGAAACACATGTAGCCAAGTAAACCACCATTTTCGTATTACAATTACAGTGTCCTGGGCATTTTAAAGATCTCCCATATCCTTGCACCATAGTGTATGGTCCATCATTCACAAATTTACAACATTTACAAAAAACACACTTACTCATTTTAGACATGGTGTATCTACAACTACTGTTGTTATTTTCCATAATTTCTTTTAGATTAGTGCCCCGACTATACGTAACCTTTGGAAAATGCCCTATTGTTTCATTATATTCTATTCTATTAGAAAAAACACTGAACCAAGTATCTTTTAATATTTTGACTATAGTGTTAGAATTGTCATTAAATGGTAAAATAAAAACATCTTTTTTGTTTTTATTAATATTTGTCTTCTCTGTAGTCATAGTATTTAGACCATCCTTTATAATTGGTTTATATACAGTGTTTCTTTTCATCATAACTTCATCGTTTACTTGATTTACTAAATTTAATGGATAACCCCTATCTAAAAACATATCACATATTACTTTTAGTTCATAAATAAAATTGATATCTTCACTAATAATATGCGATAGTCTAACCATCTGACCCTTTACAAGATTCTTTTTTTGAAAATATGGATGGCAGCTATCATAGTGAAGGTAGGAATTTGAATATGTTTTTTTTCCGAAAAATATTAGATTCAACCATATGCTTGTTAAAATACATAGTGATATCTAAATATTCACACTTCTCTTCATGTATTTTGGTTGTAAAATTCAAAAAAGTCGAAGACGAATCTAGGTAGCATACAAATTCACTTAGCTCATCTTTGTCACCCTTCCAAAAAATTAAAATATCATCAAGGTATCTGACATAAAATGATATTTTTGTCCAGAACCTAGATGAAAAAATACTTTCAATCTCCCACTGGGCTAGCACTAAATTTGCGTAAATGGGAGCACATCTGGCTCCCATTGCTACCCCTGTACGCTGTCTATAGTATTCACCTTCCATATACATAAAATTGTTATGCAAAACCATTTCCATCATTTCTACTAATAACTTACACGACCGTGTGCAGACCACTGTACCTATCTAAAATTGTCTCAAACATTTCCAGACCCAGCTTGTGTGGTATAACGGAAAATAGATTTATCACATCTATGGTAACCATAGTGATGTCATCAAAATGGTTATTCATGTTGTATATTCTTAGTTTATCCAGGCATTGCCAAGAATCCTTAATAATGTGAGGGAATTGATTGAGAATATCTTTACAGTAATAGTCAATATACCTAGCTACAGCTTCTAATTTTGAGCCTTTGGCTGAAACAATCGGCCTAAAAGGTGGATTATTTACACATTTGTGTGTTTTTGGAATACCAAAAATTGATGGGGCAACAGGATGATAAAATATTCATATTCTTGTTTGTCTATCATTCCTTCTATCAGATATTCATACAATAACCAATCTATCTTTGTATAGGCCCTATTCATTTCAAGTTTAGATACTTTTTCATAGGTAATGTCATCTTCTAACATATTGGTCATTCTATTGATATAATATGTTTTAGTCATAATTACCACCCCACCACCTTTATCAGGCTTCATAACTCTATATTTGTCCTTGGTGGTAGTTCTTTTAAACAAAATCTTTCTGTGCTAGTACGATTGTCTTCTCTAATCAAAGATGTTTTAACCACTCTGCGCAGTTGTGATTCACATAGCGTTTCAAATAAATATATGATAGGATTCTGCGGTGGTATAAATGTACTAGATCTTTTTAAAGTCACCCTTTCTATATCAGGTTCTATATCTTTTTTCTGGTTTGCAAAAAACATTTTTAAATTTAACAATCTCGTATACATTTTTAAATGAATAAGTAATCTACCTATGTCATGTTTAAAATTGGGAACAAAAGTGAAACCTTTCTTAAAAAGTGCAACAAATTCAGAACCAAGACTGGTACCAGTATAATTATACATGGTGAAACCTCCATCTAGTATAATTGTACATGAGGGTATATCTTCTTCTAAAATATTCTCAAAGTCACCACCTTGTATACAATTTTCATCATTGTCCCCATTTTCACACAGCCAACTGATCTCTGCAACAACATTATTAATTAATAGTTCACAACCTTCACTTAGTACAGGATTGTTAGATAAAGTAGTTACTAAGTTTCAAGTAGTTACTAAGTTTGTTTCCCTTTCCTTTAATAATAAGTGTTTTTTTCTGTAGGATGCAACTTCCCTGTATTGCATTTGTTGTGGTTGTTGACCTTGATACCGATGATAACCGATCGCGTAGCCTTTCTGATTTCCTCAGGACAGGTTAATCTAAAAAAACTGTATCATTGTCATTGTGTCCTACACTATCATTTATATTCAGCTGTGTCCTGTGTGAATTATGTTTATGGTTAGGCCTATTGTATCTATTGGGGTGTTCATCACCTTTAAAGTAAACTGAAACCACCCTTTCACCAGCCTGTTTCTGCTTAGAATTTTTGTATTCTTTGAAATGATTGTAAGCCCTTTTATTTGTATAATCATTGCTATCCCTACAAAGTTTTTTATTTTTGTAATCCAGTCCCTTCATAACAAAATTGTCTAAATCTTTCAAAACATTGTCCAGTCTATGTTTGTTAACTTCAAACAGCAAATCATTACGTATACTTTTGTCTAATTCAGTTAACACCACATTAAGTTTACTCAATTTGTTGTTATTGTTTCTAATAATAAGATGTACAAGGTCTAAGCCTGTTCTATCATACAAATTAATGAGTTTGTCAAACAGTTCGTTGTCATCATGGAACCCAAAGGGTAATTTAAAAACACCTAGCCCTTTCGGTACCTGTTCCAACTCCAACGACCTCTCTAGGAATGCGTTGTCCATCTGCAGCGTTTTGAATTGTTTCAAAGTCCTCTCGAAATCTGTAATCTGCTGATTCAAAGTCCCCATGTCCTTGATGTTAGTTTTAAGTATACTTGAAAAACTTGGTGCTTGTAGTATCTCCTTAATGTCCGAAAACTTACTCTGGTGTAAACATCCTCTGTTGCCGTCTCCAGCGTTCAACGCAGAATTCGAAGGCTGGACACCAGGTCTTAGACTTCCTGTTTCCTCCTCCAATTAAACCTGCTGAACCATTGCTAGCCGATGGATGGTTAGGACTGTCACCCGGAGTTGAATGCAACGTAAATAGCTGTTCTTGAGTCTCCGTAATGGTAACATTAGGTCCCTGTTGCAAAATATTACCATTTTCCTGTATTAGTAAAACCAGGCATTGTGTCGCTTCCAAGTGTTGTTTCAATAGTAGCTCCATATACAAAACACTAATCAAAAAAGTATAAGTGTATAAGAGGAGCTTGGTAGTCCGTCAATAATCCGTTAGGTGAGTATGTGAAAAAAATACTGCCAAGTAAACCACCGTTGGAACCTCAACCTCTAATAGTATATCCACGAACTGTAAAAACTGGTAAACCACGACAAGGCTCCTCAGTAGTTCACTCGAAAATAATTTATTCACAATACACCAAAAAAACACAAACGAAAGTAACAGTAACGAAATGAAAATGTAGAAATAAGTACTTAGCGCTTTCACCCTGTAAAACCTTTAGGGCATCTTCAGAGTACTGAATAAATTATCCATTCAACCACAGTTAAATACATTTATCTTAAATTACACAACGCCTGTCATTGGTTAATTGATTGATTGTTTAGAATTCATTTGTACCTTATTAGTAAATATAATACAATAGATTAAAATAGATAAAACACAATGTAATAAATACTATAAATATTATAAATATTATAAATATTGTAAATATCCTATAACCTCGGAGAATATGCTCACTCAGGAAGAATTCTTCAACCCCACAGAACTAAATTACAATGCAGCCACCACAGGCTCTCAGTTCTTGGACCCACACTCTTCTGGGAATCCTAACTTCCTCATCTAAAACACTTGACCTTTTAATCAAAATTCTGCTCCCAATTGAAGCATATATTTTCATTTATGCTTGGTGCAAATGCTTCCCCTCAGGTTACACCATCTAACTTCCTAGAATGTCTGTCCTCCATCCACACTTCTTATCACACAGTTGCTACGAAATATTACTATTGTTGAATAAATTCCATTTTATCTTTTACTCGGTACCTCCCTTGTAGTCCCCCTTTATATCCTGCATGTACTGCAACAGATTTTACTTTAGTTCAGAACTATCAAAAAAAATTTTAGGAAGAATATGGAACTGGTCATTATTTGTTTAATTAATGCTACATTGTACGTTATATACATAATGATTGTACCTTTTATTTGAATTTTAGTACTTTATTCTAAGGTAAGAAATGTTTACTTTCACATTTATAATTATCAGAGGTGCAGTTGACTCAACTAGTGCACTCTGCCAGCTCCAGTCCCACGAACATGTGCCCAGCACCCTCTGTTTCCTGCAGCATACCAGCCAATCCACTCCCCCAAATTTTCAACTTAACACCAAAAAAAAAGTCTTTGGATTACTGCAGGAAGCAATGACTTCCAACAGTAAATGAGGCAACCACCTATTACCAAATACATGCCCCCCCCCCCCCAGCTCTCACCAGAAGAGCAAAAAAAAAAAGTCATTGGCTTACAGTGCAATTGGCTACCTAAAATATAGCAGCCAATCCACAGCCCAGCTCTTCAGGTGGGAAAAAAAAGCTGAACTCAAGTGTCTTTTTGTTTTTGTAGAGACATTTCAGTACAGAAAAGAGCTCTCGATCATATCCCCCCTAACACTTTGAACTCAGGTAAATTTCCTCCTTCTTCCCACCTTTGCTACTCTACTGATAATTATATACTAATGTGTTATAAACTAAGCAAAAACAACCAGCCTATGACAATTACAATACACAAAAGTCCGATTAACAACAAAGCTTACTGGCCAAAGTAGTTTCAGGATGCTCCTCACTCTAAATACCCTACCTATTTAATTATGCTATACATATAAAATTCAAAATATGTACAAATAGTCATAAAATGTATCTATTGACACTTTCCAAGTACTTAAAAACTAATGAGTATAACTTAACGCAAAAGACTTTTCAGTTTTAAAATACATGACAGTGAAGTGATATAATTCAAACTTGGATCTGTGTCCGAATTTAATCTTAACTGCCATATGAATTCACATTTTTCTAATGGAAGTTGGTAGGGGCCTCCTTTTAAAACTGGGGTGACTTGATCTATTACCCTAAACAAAAAACTGTGGGTTGGCTTTTCATTACAATGCCTAGCCAGTGCATTTAAACTGTTTTTCTTTCGAATATTGTATACATGTTCATATATCCGATCTCTCAGCCTCCTGTCAGTCTTCCCTATGTAAAATGCAGGGCATACCTGGCAGGAGGCCAGGTACACCACTGCTTTGGAATTACAGTTAAACCTACTCCTTGGCTGATATTTCATTTTGCCCACACTGAAATTTGATCCTGTTGAAATGAATTTACAGTAGTTACATGATTCACATTTGTAAGTACCCATTATTCTGTGTGAGAAACTTACTTCTGCCTCCACAAAATTCTTTAAATTTCTACCTCTTTTAAAAATTAAAGTCTGGCACTTTCTCAACTTCTCAATTAGTCCCATCTCAAAATACAGCAGGTTTTTAAGTATTTGAAAAGTGTCAATAGATACATTTTATGACTATTTGTACATATTTTGAATTTTATATGTATAGCATAATTAAATAGGTAGGGTATTTAGAGTGAGGAGCGTCCTGAAACTACTTTGGCCAGTAAGCTTTGTTGTTAATCAGTCTTTTGTGTATTGTAATTGTCATTGGTTGTCTTGTCAATCTTATTTTAAAAAATGTATTTAACTCTCTTGGTCTGCACAGCTGATTTGTCTGATGAAGTCTACCAAATTGGCAGGGCAGACAAAAAGCGCTTCACTTTTGTTTGGAATAAAGCTTTGTTCATTATTTATTTGTGCACCTGAGCTGTTATTTTATAATAATGTGTTATGCTTTTTTTTTTTTACAAGTTTTCTGCTGTAATTTCCTGGGCTGAACCTGAAAATGGTCTGTTGTGATCAGTGTTCAAACCTGGTTAACAAACATATATATGTATGTATGTGTGTGATCCCCTTCTAATATTCAAAAGGCCATATAATCGAATTTCATTTTTGCAAGATGAAAATTGCAAA
This sequence comes from Protopterus annectens, assembly GCF_019279795.1. Lineage (NCBI taxonomy): Eukaryota > Metazoa > Chordata > Ceratodontiformes > Protopteridae > Protopterus > Protopterus annectens. The sequence goes on along the minus strand of NC_056749.1, from coordinate 481,916,565 downwards.
GACGAAATACCCGAACGGAAAATTTTCCCAGGGCAAGTAAACACTTGCCCAACATGCCCTTTTCCACACTATTGCAATTCCGGAGTTAGTATATATAGTTATGGGAGTGTACAGAGTTAAGCCCCCCACCTTAGGTGGGTTTTATTTACTCTGGTGTGTGTTTCATTGCGGTTTGGGCAAATGTTTACTTGCCCTGGGAAAAATTTGCTGTTCGGATATTTTGTTATTACAATTTTTGCATCTCAAATGAAATTCGATGATATGGCCTTCTGAATATTATATATATATATATATATATATATATATATATATATATATATATATATATATACACACACACACACACACACACACACACACACACACACACACACACACACACATATATGTACAAAATTATTTTACATTATATTATGTTACATGCATACAGACTAATCTAGAATTATTACATTTCCATTTCCCCTTATGAATTTTTAGCAGTTACCATAACACTACTAAAATGTGTCTATATTAGATGTGAACCATTCCCTCTGGAGGATGAAAAACAGAATTTTGTCTACTACTGAGAAATAAATAAGCAGGATTTTTACAGGGACAAAATGCATGTTTTTTAGAGCTAGCACTCCCTCTCGGTGACTTAATGCTAAATTTTTAAGAGAAAAATGTGTATGTTTAAAAAAGCCAGTAGGTAGGAACTCTTCTAGGTTCTTGCCCATTTTAAAACACAAAATAATAAAACATTTCAATACTTATTTCTCATAGTTTGCTGCAGTATGGGACTACAAAATTGCAAGAAAAATGCTACAATCAAGATGAAAATACAGGCAGTCCCTGGGTTACAGACATCTGACATAAGGAGAACCCATAGATAAGAACGGGCTGCCACAATGTCAGAAATAACGTGAAAATAAATAAAAATCCTTAAAGTTGCCCAAATTTTAAATTGAAGAATTATGGTATACCTTCCTTTTCCCCATTTTCCCCATTTGTGAAGTTGTTGGCACATCTTGTTAGAGCAGTTACTTCCACCTTCACCGAGAACAAGAGATTTGATTGGTTAAGAAATCACTGTGTTCATGATCTGATTGGTTAAGACCGCTGTCTTGTACAGTACAGTATTAAAGCAGTTACTATACTGTACAGTAGAATGGGCACATGACATTGTGGCTCACTAAGGGCTAGGTGACAGTAAGAGGTCCGGCAGAGGTCTGAAAGTTCAGGAAAGAGCGGAACATATTTGTGGGTGATGCCTGGAGTACAGAAATGTGAAGTGAAGCTTAAAAATAGGTAAATTTAACATATTTTTGTATGGAGTGTTCTACTGTAGTGTATGAACATAATTACTGTAATGTTATTACACTGTACTTACAGTATTATTATTATTACTACAATATACAGTATTATGTTCAAGATTTTTTTTATTTGTGTTTCTAAAGTGTTTTATATACAAAAAAAAAGTAAAATAAATACTAGACTGAGGCAAACATTTGAGTAAGTGACATTAATAAGAACCATATGTACTTGTTTCTACTTGCATGCAAATTTGACTTCACGTTAGCCTAAAAAACGGATCTCGTCCTTAACCAGGGAACTGCCTGGAAATACTAGACAAGATCCAGTTCACTTACCTAGTTAACGAATAAATAAGATGCAACCAGAGGTGTAAAAACACATTTTGTAGAATTCCTTTAACTAGTTTATCCATTTCTGTCTTTCAGTAAATCTTGACAAAATGAGACAAGAATGACAATTCAGCTTAACCTGAATGGTTTGTGTTAAGCTTTCCTGCTTGACTTCAAAACTGCATTTAGTGTTCCCAGGTTAAGCTGTATTACTTCTGAGCATTTCATTATTGGTTTTCTAGATGGGGATTTTAATTAGCAGACCTTCAGTGTTCCATGTTTGTTAGGCTATACTCTTTTGACATGGTTTGTAAACAGAAAAAAACAGTTGGGAGAAAGAGAAACTTACTCAAGGTCCACTGTAAATATACCAATGATACCTTTAAAGCTTCTGTGTTTTTTAAACAAAGATAAAACCCTAAGGGACACTTAAACAGTATATTTAGAGAGGAGATTTGATGGAGGACATTGCATGCCTGCATCATAGACAGGATGTGTCTGCATTCAGATATCATGTTCACATCACCATAAAAAAACAGATATGGAAATAAAATAAAGGGTTTTGCCTCAATTTACCTTAGGGTTTGGGCTGTATTACGATGCACAGTATAAAGACACAATCCACTAAATAGAAACGTATACCCAAAGTCTTGACCTTACCTGCTTATGTCTGTCTGCAAGTAACATCACTGTCGTATATATACTGTTGTGCTAAAGGGCAGCAAAGGAGATGCTAATGGTGAAGAAAAGGATCTGGAGCATACAAATGTTATGTGAAAATCCTGCTCTGAGTTGTATTACAGAAAATCTTAGTAAACAATGACGTGAAGGTAAATATATGCACAGGATGCTGTGAAGTATATCTTACATTAATGTATTGCCAGTAAATTCTAAACCAACATTTAGCTTTAAAATGTTTGTTAAAAGTTACATCTGGATAGATTAGCCTATCATGGATTATCTTACCTCAGACCAGTAGTGTGCATTTGACTAGGCACAGTTTAACAACTTCTGTTTTTGCAGTGGTGTGTGCTGACGCTACCTTACAATATGGGTCTTTGCCCCCACGCATTCAGTCTCTAAATAGACTAAATCTGAGTCTGCAGCATTGTAGAGGAAAGGGAACAAATGTATTTCCTTTTCTGAGCTGGTGTACCATTAGAGGTAGTACATTTAGATCAGAGGTAGTATGGACAGAGGCCCTACATTAGGAGCTGTAGGGGATATATCACCTACACCAATGCTTTCAAATACCATTCAAATTCTTTTTGTGGTAGTCAAGTAGGGTGGCAGGAAACTGGTTGGTAAGCTGGACTTCAGACAGTTGGGCATCAGTAAAATAAATTTGGTTCAAATAAAAGAATGGAATTATGAAGTTTCTAACTGTGATGTGCATGTGCCATTATAACTGCTGTCCCCATCCTTTTTAAAACTGTCAAATTTTTCAGACTTCTTATGTTGTAAAGGAAATTGGTTTACTGACAAAATGCATATTTATAATATATTCTGACACACTACCTGCAGAGTACGTATAATTTGCCGATCTCCATGCAAACACATGACTACAGTATAATTTTTTAGAGCAGTTTATCAGGAAATTTTGCACAAACATACCTTGTATAGGAACAAAAAAATTCTGCATTTGTTGGCATTTTTTGAGAAAGAAAATATTACAAGTACTGTACTGAATGTTGCAGTTTCACTATAACCATTTTGCTAAGAACAGGCATAATTCCATCACTTAATAGTTAAATACAGAAAACTTTGGAACAGTACAATTACTGTAAAGCATTACAGAAAGCAAGATAAAGTGTACATTATACTTTTTTCTGAAATTATGCAAGAAAACCCACATATTCTGAGAAACCCAAACTGACATGCAGTTTTCATTTAATATATGGTCCCTCAAAATGATTACTTGCCATCTTCTTCCTTGGTAAATCGTTTGACTACGGCCTCATTTGCTGTAAATTTGTGGCTCCGACCTCAGACTACTGCTGTTTATTACAGAATATACATATCTATTTTATTCCTTTCTACAATGCAAGAATGTTCTCATATGCATAGCTACAAGGTACACTCAGCTGACTTTAGATAATTTTTTTCAGTTCTTTGGTTGCTATGGTGTAAATGCTTGCAAACAAAAGTATGAATAATGTGAACACTAACAGTATAAAAACACAACTATGCTTCATTCTTTAGAAAATAATGAATGTTAAATATTTAAAAATAATCACTACACAGAATAACTTTGCTTTTCCTGCAAAATATCTAATGACTGAAAGTTTAAAATTTATCTTTGCTTCATCTTCTCATGATTTTTTTTCTTCAGAATGCATGCTGATATAAAATGGTTTTCCTTATGAGCAATGAAGACATAAGTGATAAATATCAGCTTAGAACTGCATGTCAGACATGCATTACTGTACTGACTTTGCTTTACTGTTCTGCATACACTACTAGAGGAAAGCTGAATTAGATTAAACAACCCAGTCTTGGAAATGTATTCTACATTTCTGTAACTAATCAAAGGTATTAAAGCAGAAAGATAGCTAAAAATGTATGACAAATGAATTAAATTTATATGGCTAATCCTAGTAGCTTTCCTGCTATTATGTTTTATTTTTCAGATCTTATTGTATAGACCTGGAAGTCTCACTTAATAAAATATGGCAATCTCGTATATTTTAAGACACTGTAAATGTCAAAAGTAAAATAATGAAACTGGTTAAGAGAAAAGTACTTCATAGAAGGCACACCTTCTCTTTCAACACATAGGTAATACCTTGTGTCTAGCTTTGGAGAAATACCCATCTACACCTCATATTCAAAAATGCAAAAAGGTATCCTTGAAAGATTTCTTCTCTAGTGATGTTATGTTATATTCAGTTCAATTATATTACAAACTTCAAAAAGAAATCTGAAAAAAAACCCAACTTACTACTTGTGTACTCACGAGTATGGGGACCTGTGGCAACATAGGACTTATGAATCTGAAGAAAAAAAATGAAAATCACAAAAACTATAAGAAGGAAGTCTGTGAAGAAACTAACCAAGGGCAAGAGGGTAAATGGCACACAGGCTGTGGCTTTTTTGAAAGATCCAAAATTATGGTGTATACACAATATGGAGACTGTACGACAGTTACGATTTATATGAATGAATGACTGAGAGATATTGTACCATACTGCCATCTACTGGACTTAATATTACATTGCTTTTTACACATCTCTTAGGCAGTGTTTTTATGAATTGATATATCTATTCAGCATATTACATATTTACATATCTTTATTTTTATTTGTAAGAACACTAGGCTGCCATATAGAGTGATTTTAGGATCATCTTATGTGCTGACATTACATTTATGCATATTTTTCTAATGGTCCGATTTTTACTCCTGTGATGTTTAGTTTTATATTGTTTATGGCGTATAGTTAAATGTGTTCTTAGATGTATGAGCCCATTAGCTGAGTTTAAATGATTGATTGTTTTTAAATTCCATTATATTAATAAGGAGCTTGATATATGTTTTACTGATGTCTGATGAAGTGCCCATTTCAGGATGCGAAAGCACTTACTTTTTAAGTTTTTGTGATTAATAAATTCTTTGCACCCAAGCCGTGTTTGTTACTTCTTGTTTTTGGAAACAGTTACAATGGTGTCTCAAATTCTTAGGTCAGAGTGAGTTTATTTTCCAAAGGAATGTGGAGAGATCCAAATAGATACAGAACAAATGTAATTCAAAAAGGCAATATGGGGAAGAAGGCTGTGGAAGTAACAACTATGGTGTAGTGATCTACGGGAAAGTGAGGCAGAGACATCACTTCTTGCAATAACATACTGTACAGCTTGAAAACTGCGTATTACTGTTTGGCCAAATTTTTGCCCTCTCTTCATTTTGACAATGGAAATAAACAGCTGATCATTCTTACCAAATTACCAGGTCCTTTTCTTATAACATCTAAATAGTTTGTGGTAACAGTTTAATGGGAAAAGACAGGAACATGGCTAGACTGATTCAGGTTATATTCCACTGCAACCTTACTGATAAACAATAGTTTATCTTGGATCCTGGAAACTACCGTCCCATCAGTCTGACAAGCCTTATCTGCAATGCCATGGAGCGTATTATCATGGAACTTATAAACAAAGACATTGGCAACCTTCAAACACTGGACCCCACCCAGTTTGGGTTCTTGAAGGGCCAATCTTGTCTCCTGAACCTGATTGACTTCTTTGAATCAGTCTCCAGAACCATGGACAAGGGTAAGGTGGTCCACACAGCCTATCTAGACCTTGCCAAGGCCTTTGACACCATCCCCCACTCTGGAATCATAAATAAACTTACTAAGCTGGGAATTAATCCCTACGTCACCCAATGGGTTATTAACTGGCTTACTGAGAGAACCCACACTGTAAAAGTAGCCAACTCCAAATCCAGCTCCAGACAAGTGACAAGTGGAGTACCTCAGGATTCAGTCCTGGGACCGCTCTTGTTTGGCATCTACTTCTCTGAAGTACAGGCCAACACTAAGGGACTCTGGCCAACAAAGTTCGCAGATGACTGCAAACTGGGAGCCATTATTGAATCCCCAAATGATGTGGATACTCTACAAAAGGGCCTTACAGAAACAGATGCTTGGTGCAAGAGCCATGGGCTCAAGCTCAATGCCAAGAAATGTATAGTTATCCCCTTTGGGAAAAAAACATGTACCTATGAATTACCATATAGGTGGCAGTACACTAAACACCAAAAGTGTGATAAGAGACTTAGGGACACAGGTGGACAGTGGTCTTACCTTTGATAACCACATCGCCACAACAGTCAGGAAATCCTTCTATGTGGCACACCTCATCACTAAGGGCTTTTCATCCAGAAAAAAGGAGGTCATTGTCCCACTGTACTTATCCCTCATTAGACCCATTATAGAATTCAACGCCCCGTTTGGTATGTACCTCTCAAGACATCTGCAACAACTGGAAAGGCAGCAGAAATACCTCACTAAAAGAATCACAGGCCTAAAGCAGATGCCCTATGCTGACCGCCTTAAAAAACTCCAGCTATACTCTGTCACATATCGTCTACTCAGAGGCGATCTCTGCTTAACATACAAGGTCATGTCAAACCCAGAGCTGCTGGACATGCTACACTCCAGGGATCTAAACCTTGTCATCACAATAAACAAAACATGCTGGAGGGATAGGTTCCTGACCCAGAGACTCCTCAGACTCTGGAATAGATTGCCTATACATGTCAAGCAGAGTGCCTCTGGCCCTCTTCAAAAGAAACCTTGACGACTGGATGGGAGAAAGGAAATTCACCCCAGGGATCACGTCAGTTACCCTGCTAGACAGGGGTCCAGGGAAGTAAATAGTGTGGGAAGAAATAGCCAGGGAATTGTTATGGCTAGGCTTGTATAGGCCCTAGGGCTGATAGCCCAGTACCAACCTATGAACCTATGCTTAGTTTTCAAAGATATGGGATAATCCCCCACACTTCTAATAAACTTTCTTACTTCCACTACTCATACATTTTAAATTTAATATATTGTTTTCTCACTGTCTTTAATAGCCCACTGGTTATACAGTCTTGTTTACAGGACTCTTTCTACTGCCTTTCCCATCTCTTCTGCTTTGTGTTTTCACAAGTTATGTAACTTGTACCTTTGTAATTCTTTTTGTCTTTAATGCCTACCAGATATTAGTACTTCTGTAATCTTACTTGTCCATTGTTTCTCATTTGTGTGACAGCTGGTTAGGCGACTCCGTCATCCAGGTGGCCAAGAGGTTTTTTTTTTTTTTTTACCCAGCCCTAACTCCTGTCCCTGTGTCATCCTTGCCACACCCACAAAACTGAAGACTGATGTACACTTCTGCATATGCACAGACTCCAGCTGCAACATGCATTCACTGCTTGGGGATGCAGTTATTCCCACATTCCTTCATACTACCTGATGTCTTACTAATTGGAGTTGTGTGCCTGTGCTGCAGCAGATCAGGCTGCCTTCATTCCTTTCCTCCCATTCCACTGTGGTTGAGCTGGCATCAACCACTCAGTCCCATCTACCCTGGCTGGTTCCCAAGTACCCAGCTCCCTGATCACTCTTACATTGTCTGGATCACCATCAATGCCTTATCTCTTTGCACTGCAGACCCTTCTATATAACCTGTAGCTTTGACTGTCCCACTGCTCTGTGATTCACTAGTTATACAGCCCAGTTTCTTAGGACTATCCTTCCCCTCACTACATCTTTTCAGTTTTGTATCTCAAGCCCTGCATATGGTCAAAACTTCTGCTTCTCTTATTTATCATCTTATAATTTTTACTTTTTCCATTCTAGTCTTAACAAGACACCTAATGATATATTATTTTGTCTTACAACTTTGTTTTAGGTATGCAGTTATGTTCATATTGTTTCAGTACATATGTAACTTAAAGTTCTGTAATCATACCCTCTGCTTTCAGTATGTCTTACTTCATTCTTACTGTTTTATCCTGCATTGTAATGCATGTTGAAGCTGTATGTTACATTGCACCAGGAAACTACAGCTTACATAAACACAACTATACTGAATTTTAATGACTTACATTCTAGTTAAACTTTATAACCAGTCAGAATAATGTATGTTTTTAGCAGACTTTCTTTGGATAATATCATGTTTGCTAGCAAACAAAATGCACAAATAAATTAAAAATAAATCTTATTTCTGTAAAACACCAAATACTGTGGGGAAATGGACAAATCCTTTAAAGCTGAGGTACATCTGCTAAACACAGTTACTACCAAAAAGGTTGTTTTCCATAGTAAAAATTTTAACTCTGCCCTTTCCATTCACAAAAACAGGGGCAAGATTAGTTTCTTCATGACATCCTTATTGGGAACAGGATTTTACAGGGGTGATTCAAAAATGAAGAAAAGCCTTGCAAACCTTGACGGAAGCTGCCATCATGAAGATTACAAATGGTCATCAAATGAACTGTAACAGATGAATGGAGAAGACTGGAGTCAAAAATGTCCAATAAATAATACAGAACAAAGTTGAGAAAAAAGGTCTTCACCACTTTGTTGGAAGTCCACTCAGAACAAAACAGTTCCACTTTTCTCCACATACCTTTATCAGTAAATGGAACATCTGAGAATGGATGATGTATTGTCAGAGTAGACCATGGAGTGTGCCATTAACTTTTGAGACTGATGAGTGGGATGAGCCTAGCCAGAGCACTACATTAAAAGCATCCTCTGAAAGGGAAAGTGAAAAGAAGGTCAAAAAGGTTGTTTAGTACTATGGAAAATTTAATTTGCCTGGGCTAAAAGCAGGAAACCAGTATTGTCTGTCAGCCATTTTACCTTCAGAAGGAATGCAGAGTTTAGGGGAAGAGGACAGAGGGTCACTTTTAGCCAGTGCAATATTATAGCATCCCTTGAATGACCCTTGTTTGGAGAAAAGGGAGAAAGACTTGTAACATTTGTCATTATTAGAAGGAGCAAACAAGTAACACGCAATGCAACAACAAAGTCTAAAGATGACCTTGGTCATCAAAGGGCTTAGAGAGCCCCCTAGTGGGGAAGTACAAAGTTTTTACTCAGCCTGTTAAACAACTGAACTCCTCAGAATATGGACTGATAATAGTGAATGGTCCAGCTGGGCAGTCTATTCCAAACTCACAAAGGACGTTGGCATAGCTGGTAGGAATACATCTCTCCTATTTGTTGATATGCCATACTATTTCATTCTGTGTGATGACAGCATGGTACTACCTTACTGGAAATCCACTGGTCTAAGGCTTCCAGAACTGCCCTATTTTTCTGATTAGTAATAAATCATGATTATTTTGAGAATAAATTCATTGTACTGTGTTATTCAGATGGGCTTCTCATTCCAGACAGGCATCATCATCATCAGTAAAAGTAATATTTGGCCAAGGATCCACAAATGTTTCCCCCATCAACAAGTTCACAGCCACCACTAAATATTGTTTTGCAGACCCTCCAAATCTTAACAGGGGCATTCAGATGATGGATGTCTTGCTATCACTGGACCTTGAGGGTCCATAGCAGGATTTTTATATGAAATCTGAAAAATAGGACCAATGTAATTGGAAGAACTCCCTCTTATTCGGAATAAAAATATGGACACCAGCCATATTTTGAGACTAAATTCAGTGCAGCATGTAATTACCTGAACAGACTCCATAACTCAAACAGGAGGCATCAGTGTTAAGTGTAATCTGTAAATGGAGATTCACATGAGGTCTGACCTCTAATATGTTCACAGCTTGTATCTACCAGTGATAATGAACTTTGCAAGCCCTCAAAATCTAAACAAAGACATCCAGATGATAAGCACCTTGCCATCACCAAACTTTCCAAATCCACAGCAGGACTTTCACATGAAACCTCACAAATGGGGTCATATGAATAGCAAACAGCATGGGAAGTAATTCACTGAGGCAAATCATTGCTGGAAACGATATGTGGGATGAGTGGCTGGAAATCCACCAATTTGTTAAGAGGTAGAGATGTGCAATAGATCCCAGTGACTGGGGAATTAACTATAAATGTCAAAATCTGCAACTGAGGAGGTCTAGATTTGGCAAAAATGTATACTAACTCCATGGAAGAGGAAGATCTGGAGGAAGGGGCCCCTGTTCCTGATCAGACTATCTTGGGAGCTCTCTGAACACCAGTGCCTCTATGACTGCAGCCATCCATTTTGTAAGTAGTCTGGGTACTGACATGATGCCAAAAGTCAGAGTCCTGATCTGATAATGGCTGGCTCCTATGTACATGTTGAAGAATCTTCTGGTGAGATCTTAATCTGTACATATGTGCTCTAAGCATCCAAACAGGATATCTGGTATCCCTTTCGGAAAAAACAAAATACACTGAAGAGTAACAATGCAAATTATGGTACTTAGTCTGCTTAATTCTAAGACTGGTGTGATCTCTCCTTTTTTCAGCACTAAAAAGAAATGAAAACGAACTTCATTGCCTCACTGCTCACTTGTCAGAGGAGATAACCTGAATGGCTCTGATGTCATGCAACTTCTGCATCCTCCTCTGTGCACAGGGCTTTTGATATGGTGAAACAGCTGTTAAAGGAAGAGTAGGGTGTAGATGGGAGAAGATCAAATAAAAATTAACTGGCAGCCACAGGTTATCGAGTCTTTTACTCACACATTTACAGTGATGAAGCGACATTTGGAATCATTATCTTCTGATGAAGGTAGATGTCTTGGAAGTCAGAAATGCAGCTTTCATGTAAGTGCCAAGATTCTTGGGTTCTGTTCTATTGACATTGCTGCTGCTGACCAGTCAATAAGTGTAGGCAAACAGCTGACTATGCTGCTCGTTACTGGTCCTTTTTGTGTTCCTGCAAGTTCTTGCTGGATTTAGGTCTTCACTTGTTCCTCTGGAAGATCTGCTTTATGAGTGAAATTTAACCTTCACATCTGGAAGGGACTCATCTTTTTCTTTCATGGCCTGTTGCATATTGCTGAACACTGGCCTTAACAATTTAAGAAAGCCCAGCAGTGGTTTAAATGTCCATTGCAGTCCTGTACCCAGTTAAGGGACAGACTACAGATTTTGCCTAACTTAGCAAGGGTTACTATGTTGTCAGCAATAGTAAGGTAGCTACATCTTGCCTACAGTCCTCTTCCTTCATCTATTTCCTGAAGCACTCTAACTACATTATTTATTTCAGAATCCAGATAGTATGTTGCTCATCATAAAAATGGGACACACTAGACTTGTGTGACTTATAACTACAGATAACCATAACTGATGTCTGATGGAGATATGGAATGACCTGATGACCCCCCTCACATACCAATCCACAATCCACTGACTGTCTGTTAGGATGCTGTTTGTTGTTTGTAAATGAGATATTATCTGTCTCAATCAAAAATTGGGTAGAAGGTGACAGTTAAGGTTCTTCCTTGTGATTCCCTTGTGACGATATGAAAAAGTTGTAATTTTACCATGCCATGAATTAAATAAATTAAATAAGATCTGGGGCAAAAAAAATGTGTGACTTTTTTTCCTTTAATCTTCCTGCTTTTCCTTTTAATCTTCCTGCTATCTGTGTTAATTGTTCAGGTTTGATTTATCAAAACCATATTTTTTTATCAAAACCATAAACACTTTCCGTTTCTAAGCAAAAACTTATGGTGGGAATTAAAAAGAAAATCTGTTGTTTTATTTTCTTTTACTTTTCTTTTTTTTTTTTTTTTCTAGAATCTTAAAAAAAAATTCAAATAACTAAAAACAATGTCGGTAACACAGTAACCAGTCATTACAAGCTGGCAACAAGTATTTAGTTCATACAAGCTGGCAAACATCACTTCATTTACAACCTTTTCCATGTCAGTCCATTTTCCAGAAAAAAGTATGTAACTGAGAGCCAAGAAAAAGCCAAAAAAAACAACAGTAGTAAACAACAACAAGAGTAAAACATATAACATATGCACCTCCACAGGTTTCCCCATGACCAAGGGAGTGCCCTCCCTAACCCCACTGCTTAGTGGAGGTGGGAGGAGTAGGAGGAAAGTTAGTTAACTTAGGAAAAAAGAGTAGTATTTAACAGTCCCCTATTTTACTTTTTTTTTTTCTTTGGTGCTTTTACTTTTTTTTCATTTTGGTGCATTAAAATTAGTTTTTTTAATACAAATTTAAGTTTTTTGTTTAATAGTTCATCTTAGTGTGACTACTAACAGCAGTGAATCTGCTAACTGTGTCAATGACGCCTATGTGTGCAAGCAGGAAAACATCAGAAACTTTTTTTTTCAAAAACAAACAGAACATAGAATTTAACATCAGAAACAGTTTTGTACTTAAAAGTAGGGTACTACTGATGAACAATGTAGGATTCATTCAAAACTTGGACTAATTCACACAGTACATGTTATTACTGCCTTACAGAACAATGACAAATTCCTTCTACTTACACTTCAATTTGGACATGGGTTTATGATGGGGTGGTGATGATGGGGTAATAGTAAATCACTTGTCTTGGTGAAGGATGTGGTAGTAGCAGACTTGGCAGAGTAGACAAGTATTCTGCATCCATAATGACTCCAGCTTGTTTTCCAGGATCCCCTGGTAAGCCTAGAGATATAATCCCACCAGCATATCATAGGCCTCCACCCACACAGTTTACTGTCTTTTTTTACCTGAAACTGAAGATATGCATTTGCAACATTCCTATGATTATTTCACTGAATACAGTAAGACAATAATTATGAAAAATAACAAACTGAAATTCTGGGTTATCATGAGCTCAGCAGAGACAATGACCACACTTGGAAAGGATTCTTGATATCTGGCCACCTGATAAAGTCAGTGAAAGACAGAAGGTGAAGCAACGTCACTATAAACATGGTAGATGAATCATACTCAAACTGTCACAGGTGTCCTTAAGTGTTAGCAAACATAAAAACATATTTTTTATACCCATGCCAACTCAAGGAAGCCACACAACCCTCTCATACACACAAGCGATATTGTGGAGTGGTGTGTCACCAAGGAAGAGTTTGTGTCAATGTAAGTATAAATTGCAGGAAAGGTGCTATACACGGTAGGGCTTCCATTGCATTAACCATCTTACAGATTCATTGACAATGCCCTGCCTTCCACTTTGGTGACATGTTGCACTCCCCCCCCCCCCTTGTGTGTGTTGGAAGCCTACCTGGTGTCGTCAGCTTGGTGTGCTCATATTACATGCAGAGAATTATAATCAAGTTTACAGTCATAACGACTTTCTATGTGTTTGAGACACAGATGCCAAAAAATCATACTGAAAGTGGAGTTGAAGCAAAGCTCAAGAGGTGAGAACATGTAACAAGCAGTTGTGATTGGAGAAACCTAATCATAAGGTTTTGCTGTACATGCAGCTTCAACTGCTCCAACATGCATAAGTTAAATAGTAAAAAAACATAGGAATATAAAATGTGTTTCAACTTCAAAAGCCCTTACAAATGTAGTGCTGTCACACAGACGGTGACCAGAATGTAAATGTACATCTGATGGGCTAACAGCTTTAAAAGCTGTAAAGCCCTCCAGTCTTTGTTTTTTATTGATTTAATTTTTGTAAAAGCAAAAAGCATTTTATGTTTTTTAAAGCTGTTTCCATTTCCTGGTGCTGTTTCATGATGGATATTTTATATGCTGTAGCAGGAGACTAGAATACACCACCTCTGAAAGGCATACAACAGGTGATTGGTTTTCAATCATAACCATGCTGCTCTGCATTCAATTTATGAATGTCCAGAAATTCATCTCGAGAGTGACACTCAAGTGGTAAATCAAGAACACATAATTACTTATCCATGGTCAACAGAACAAATAATAATTCTTTGCAGTACATTCACCTGTTTCACTGTACTATCTGTTACAGAAAAAAAAAATTGTGCAGGAGAGGGTAATACTTTACAGCCTTGAGACCCAGAAAACTCTGTGGACCGCCATACAGAAAGTGACCAGAAAGTAAGTGCCTCTCTGCTGGACTAACAGCTTAAAAGCTGTTAAATACTACAGTCTGCCTTTTTTGTCTGTAGCAGCAAGAACATGTTATGCATCTTTTTGTAATCAGAGAACTGCATAACATGACTATATTTCACCTCATTCTGAAGTACAATCAGTGTGCTTCACCACTTGTTATGCACCTTTTTGACATCAAAGAGTTGTATAATAAGGTTGTTTTTTTTCCTTAATTTCAGACCCTGATCAATACGCTACATATACTAGAAGCTTTTATGCTCAGCAACAATGCTGAGACACCAGCACTGGCTTGAGTAATTTGCTTATTTGGAGCATTTCTCCCTTGTCCTCTGCTGAAAACAGGCTCTGTCCTAGTTGGACTTTCCAGACCAAAAAAATATTACATAAATAAATAAATTTATTTAAATTTATTTAGCAAGGTGGGTGAGGCACTAGCCTTCAGATTACAGTTCTCCAGTTGAGACCTTCAGTAACCTGAGTTATCTGACCTGTCTTTCAATGACTTGTCAGGCAGGCAAATGCCCTTGAATCCTTGATTGCACAGTGCTACTAATTCAAGCCACAAGCAAATTAAGAAAATATAAAATGCATGCTATAATGACAAGGTACATACTGAAAATAAAAGCCATGCACGAAGCTTATGACATATTAATTACACTACAAACTGCTCCTTAAAGGTCTTGCACTCTGAAGAACTCCTTCTCTGATATGCCTGTTAACCAGAAAATAATGTGAAGCATGAGCACGTTAAGAAAGCATTACTCATACTTCCTTTTTTAAGTAAGGTTGGCTGCATTCCATTACGCTAAACCTAACTGGTATCAGGATATGTGTTTTTTGTGCAATACATAATGGAAAAAGAACTGGAAGAAAAGCAGAAAAGTGTACCTTGTGCTTGGTATCAATTAAACTTCTGCAGAATATTAAATTACTAAAGCCTGATACAAATATCACATGTTTCTTTAAGGTTTTATAATTCAGAATTTCAGCTATATGTCTAATAAAGTATTAAAATGGATAGAAAGTAATTAACTCTACATAAAGTACCACTTTGTGCTAGATGTTGCATTTTTTTCAGCACTGCATAATGCCATTCATTTATTGTTAAAAAGCAATTCTTGTCAATGAAAATGAAAACTGTTATACTGCAAATGATGGTTACATACAGCTGTACAGAACTGCATGTGCTCCTTTTCAGTTGCTGCCTCTCTGGCACTACTGTACTACCTTCAGTTATCTTTTGTCTTGCGTCCTTCAGTTTTTGTGGTACTGCCATGAAACTGATTTAATTTCTTGCTGTACTTATCAAATTATGAATCAGTGAAAGACACTAATATTCTTATGCTATTTTACCATCACATAAAATTCAATAAACAAGATGTCCGTGTCATTAATGTTATTAACACCTATCTTCAGGACTGTAAAAATTAACATAGACATCTTCTGTCCGATTTTATAACTTCCTCTGAAGAATGCACCACATTGGGGACGAATCCACTCTTCACTCCTTCCCAGCCCTCATGGATAGTAATCTCCCCTTTCTTCACAAGCTCATATATATCTCGGGTCAGGTCAGTGAAGGCCTTCTCCACATTAATGGCATCTCTTGCAGATGTCTCAATATATTTCATCCCATATGCAGTAGCCAGTTTCTCAGCCTCATGTCTTGTTACCTGCCGCTGTGTGTCAAGATCACACTTGTGGCCCACCAAGACGAACACAATTTGATATGGTTGTACGTGAACCTTTGCCTCTTCCAGCCACTCATGGACATTCTGAAAGGATCTGCGATTAGTAATGTCGAAAAGAAGGAGACCACCCACTGAGTTTCTGTAGTAAGCACGGGTTATAGACCTGCAAAAGAATAAAGATCATCAAAACCACAGCATCATCTTGTTCATTTTTTTTTGACTATATGAATTTAGTGTTCAGATCTTAAACTAAAATATTTTCATGATAATATATAATAAAATGTTAACAGACTTTTGTAAAAACTATAATTATTTTGATACATTATTGCTCTTTGTTTATCTGGTACGTCCTGACTTCAGGTTGTTTAATTTGATTAGTTTCCACATAGGAACGGACAGGTGATCCGCTGTGGCGACCCCTAAATGGGAAAAGTAGAAAGAAGAAGAAGTTTCCACATAGGATAATTTTTCATATATGTCTGGTGATCTTGCCCATTAATGAAAACATACGTGATATTGTTTCACTATAAAGCACACAGCCATAAATATTTACTAACATGGTAGATATGTTTCTAAAATTTCTTAAATGAGACCACAACCTTATTGAATAAAATGTAAACAATAGTACATAGCCCCAGAGTATGACCCAGCTTGATGTTGAAGGCAGAAGACTTTTTATTCTCTAGAACATTTCTTATTCTCCAGTATTGCTGACACTGTTACCTACATATGTCTCATATTCCATGACTTGTACCCTTTCTCCTCAGTACAAAACCATCTAGGGTGCTTCCTCAGGGCCCATTACTTGTTTATCATAATTTGATGACTTTGTCAGCCATTTCCATGTCTGATGAAGTTCCTGTTCTATTTGATACTTGCATATAATTTATAGTGCCATGTGTCTTTAATAATAATCCCATAACCTCAGTGCATCCAGGGTGTCACACAACTCTGTTTGCTTAGGAAATTGCAGTCATTACATTAAACAGAATGACTGTTTACCCTCCATCTCTTGTGTGGTTGTGTGTTGAGATGCATGCTGTAGGTGACTAAAAACTAATAGTGAACATACAAGTCTAGCACAGTGCATGTTGTCACACCAGCTATGTATAGGTCACAGCGACACTGACAAGTAATACTGAAGAATACATGATTTTATATCAGGATCATATATGTCACCAAAGCATTGACTTTCAGCAGTTTTACGGATTGTAATCTCTATTTATTGAGGTGTCAATAAATTTGTTTCAGCTTCACCCTGACATTTAAAAGCTGTAATAATGTTAGCGATTCCATGAATCTATTAGACCAGCTGCAACATCTTTATTGTTGTAAGTCACCCCTTAACAAACATTATTGAGACAACTAGTGAGAATTTAATAGGTTCATAGGTGTGTACTAGGCTAATGGCCCTGGGGCCTTTACAAGCCTAGCCATAGGATTACCCTGGCATCGTGCCACCCAACCTTAGTTCCCAGTGCCTCTGTCAAGTAGAGCCACTGGAGTTATCCCCGGGGTGAATTTTCTATTTCCCATCCACTCATCAAGATTTCTCTTAAAGAAGGTGAGCGAGGTGCTCTGCTTGACATGTATGGGAAGTCTACTCCATAGCATGGGCAGTCTCTGGGTTATGAACCTGTCCCTCCAGTACATTCTTTTGATTGTGGTAATGAGGTTGAGGTCTCTGGAGCGTGTGGTGCGGATGGTTTGAGATTTCTTTAGATGTAGCATTTCTAACAGAGCTGGGTCAGACATGGCTTTGTAAGTCAAGCAGAGATCACTTCTAAGTAGGCAATATGAGACGAAAAATAGTTGTAGTTTTCTTGAGTCTGTCCATTTAGGACACGTTTAAGGCCTAGGATCCTCTTTGTGAGGTACTTTTGCGGCCTCTCCAGTTGTTGCAGGTGTCTAGTGAGGTACATGCCAAATGGAGCATTGTACTCGATAATTGGCCTAATGAGGGAAGAGTAGAGGGAGACAATGACCTCTTTCTTCCTGGATGCAAAACCCTTAGTAATGAGATGTGCCACATAGAAGTACTTTCTGACCACAGTGGCAGTGTGGTGATCAAAAGATAGGTTGCTGTCAGCCTGTGTTCCCAGATCTCTTATAACACCTTTTGTGTTCAGTGGACTACCATCAATGTGATAATTCATGGGACCTGGGTTTTTCCCAAAGGAGATGATGACAAATTTTTGGGCATTGAGCTTAAGGCCATGGTTCTGACACCAGTCGTTGGTCTCAGTGAGGTCATTCTGTAGGATGTCAACATCACTTGGGGAGTTAATAATAGCTTTCAAACTTGCAATTGTCTGCGCACTTTGCCAGCCAGAGTCCCTTCTTGTTGGCCTGGACTTCAGAGAAGTAGATACCAAACAGGAGAGGACCCAGGACCAAACCCTGTGGGATTCCAGTTGTGACTAGTCGGCAGTCTGACTTAGAGTCAGCTACTTTCACACTGTGGGTTCTATCTGTGAGCCAGTTTGCAACCCACCTAGTGATATAGGGGTTGATGCTTAGCTTAGTGAATTTTTCTATGATTCCTGAGTGGAGAATAGTATCAAAGGTCTTGGCCAGATCAAGATAAGATGTATGAAACACCTTGCCTTCATCCACAGCTCTGTTGACTGACTCAAAGAAGTCGACCAAGTTGGGCAGGCATGATCTACCCTTCACAAAACCAAACTGTGCGGGATCCAGAGTTTGGAGATTTCCTGTATCCTTGTTTATTAGGTCCATGATGAGGCATTCCGTAGCTTTGCATATCAGACTGGTCAGGCTAATGGGGTGATAGTTACCAGGGTCTGTAGTTGCTCCTCCTATGTGGAGAGGGATGACTGTAGCAGTGTGCCATTTGGTAGGGACAAAGCCTGAGGTGAAGCTGTGATTGAACAGGGTACACAGATGAGATGCCAGTTCACTCTGTAGTTCATGTAGAACACAGCCAGGGATATTGTCAGGTCCCATAGAAGCTACATTCTTGGCCTTAGTCAGCACTGTTTTAACCTGTGCAACAGTAATACTGGGTGCCTGGCAATCTACTGGTATTGTGATGTAATGAAATGGCAAGAAAGTAACAACGTCTCCACAGTTTGCTTGAAGGAAGCAAAAGGCAGCGGCCAGCTTTGACCACTGAAAAAAAGAAGTTATGTACTCACTATAACATTCCATCTGTGTTGTCCATTTCCATAAGTTCCACAAAAAAAGTAAATCCACGAACTTGCAAAAAAGTAATAAAGACTTTTTATTCCATAAAGCGCTTTTCGTCTGGCTGAATAGCTAGACTTCTTCAGATACAATTAAATATTCAAGACACAATATATAACATGAACGTCAATCAGCTGATCTGCCCTACTAGTTAAAACAGCTGATTGAAACCAACCAATACATATACATACCCTCACAGCCTAAACCAAAATGCCTAAAACACACATACCATAAATTATAACTACTTCTAATTAAATTAATTAAAACCTACTAACATATTTATTAATAGTTATTAATAATCATTATTTATATATTTATAAATATTATAAAAACGTATAAAATACTTAATATTCTGTACAAAAAAGTATAAAAGTCAGAAAGAATGTCTATAAATGAGTTTCTGACTTTAGTTATGTCCATACTCAAAGACCATAAAATTCTAAAGAAACTAAAGCAGTTAAGCTAGTAATACAAAAGTCATACATCTCTCTTACTGGGACAACTCTACTTGGTAAAATAATATACATAAGATATAAAATTCATTAAGTGTGTGCTATATAAAGTAATACACATTTCTGCCCTAAGGAATTTTTAACAAAACTAGTCTAAAAGTGCACGACCATAGTTATCTTAACAGACTTTTAAGTTTTAAAATACATTTGATAGAATGCATCTCATTAAGGCCTGGATAGTGACATACAAACATACGTAATTGCCAAAACAGTTCCATTTTTTCAAGTAACAATAGTACTGGGCCACCTCTAGAATCCGAGATAACACATTCTATGGCTCTAAACATAAAACCATGATTAGGAAAAGAGTGAGTGTGTCTAGCTAAAACATTATCTAATTTGTTATTTCTAATGCTATACAAATGTACAATGACTACTCTTCTTTTTTGTGGATACATATGTGCAACCTTCTTCACTCTGATCCGATCCTTGAACAGGCAGAGCTGCTTGGTTCACATCTACTACTGCGGTAACTTCCTGAATGCCAAAGTTTGTTTGTGTGCTGGATTGTGACAATGGTGGAGCAGGGTAGGCAAAACCTTTTGCATACGCTTCTCTATCCCAGTTTAATTTTTTAAGCTTTGTACTATTGAGCTTCTTTATATGCTGGTCAATACTCGTAAATGACCTTTCATAGTCATCTATGAAAGTCACCATCCTTCTTAATTTCTTCATCTATGGCAGATGCTTCATGTAGTAAACCATCCACCATGATTTGGTAATGTTTACTAATTAACCCTAAAAGTTCAATTCCATGGTAATTAAACATTTTAATCAAATCTTTATGAAAGTCTGAACTGCCTATAAGGCCAGTGGGGTATTGCCAAACACGGAGACCTTTGGGTACTATACCCTCACTGACACATTCTTTGAAATAGGCAAGCTCTAACTGAAGTTTTTTATATTTAATCAGTTTTGCATCCAACTGCTTTAGTTTATCAGTGATGTTCTCTATTCGCGTATTTTCTGCGGCCAAATCACCTAAAGTTGCACTAGTAATAGTTTGCTGCAATGACGGCAACCGATCTAACCAAGAATTTAAACTAGTGGATGGGGATTCCATAAGCCGCAACGGTTCTTGTACTATAATGTTGTCATGTTGAATGTCATTAGAGTTCCCCAAAGGTGTAGAGTGAATAGTCAAGTTTAAAAGAGGGTCCACACTTACAGTAGGCAGTTGGCTAAGCGAACTGGGCTGTGAGGCAGGCGTACATTCAGGTGGTGGTAATGGAGGCTTCTCGGATAACGAGTTGACTCTAGCAGTTAAAACGTCTATCTGCTTGGATAGCTTCAAGACTAGAGAAGTCAAAGTTGTAATTTCCTCTCCTGCCGATGCAGTAGGCAAGACGTTCGCAGCCTCATCAATTTCAAAGACAAACCAGGAAAAACAGCAACAAAACAACTAATGCTCCACAAAAAAAGTAAATCCACGAACTTGCAAAAAAGTAATAGACTTTTTATTCCATAAAGCGCTTTTCATCTGGCTGAATAGCTAGACTTCAGATACAATTAAATATTCAAGACACAATATATAACATAAACGTCAATCAGCTGATCCACCCTACTTGTTAAAACAGCTGATTGAAACCAACAAATACATATACATACCCTCACAGCCTAAATCAAAATGCCTAAAACACACATACCATAAATTATAACTACTTCTAATTAAATTAATTAAAACCTACTAACATGTTTATTAATAGTTATTAATAATCATTATTTATATATTTATAAATATTATAAAAACTTATAAAATACTTAATATTCTATACAAAAAAAGTATAAAAGTCATAATAAAAAAGTTGTACTTTGAAATTTAGCATAACTAGGGAAGAAAAAGGAAGCTTTATCTGTACTTCAGCAAGCCCGTGTGAGAACAATGAAACTGGATAAAGGAGGTGGGTTAGTGATACTAGAATTAGATGAATATATTAAGAAAATGGAAGAAATTTTAGCAAGTGAAACATATACTGAAGTGTCCAAAATGAGTTAAATATAGCTTATGCTAGAATTCGTTCTACTTTTGACAAGTTGTTTATTGAAACAAGGATAGATGTAGGAATTGCTAATTTTTTTGATACACCAGCACCAAGAATACCTACTATCTTTGGAGTTCCAAAGATCCACAAGTGTATCACTAACCCTCCCCTATGAGACCATTAGTGGATGCTAGAGCCAGCATTACTTATGCTTGCTCAAAATTTATTGACCATATGCTTAAAAAAATATGTAACCCAACAAAGTCAAATTTGTAAGGACTCCTGGACCTTTTTGGCCAATTTAAACAACTTAGAATACAAGGGTGATTTTAATTTCCTACAATTGATGTGAGGGATTTATATTCTTCCATCCCACATAATGAAGGTACAAAATGGTTTGGCTTACTGCTACACAGGATGGGAGCCCCCCAAACAGAAGTGAAATTAATAGAAGAGTTGTTGGACATTGTTTTGTCGAACAACTTTATTACTTTTAACAATAGATATTTTTTTTACAAAAGATGGGGGTTGCCATGGGCTCCCCCTGTGGTAGCAGTTTTGCCAACCTAGTTATGGCATTCTGGGAACAGGAATACATTTTTGGAGTAACTCATATTATGAACAGATTAGTTTCTATACTCGCTTCCTGGACGACATATTTATTTTATTTAAAGGAAATGAAAATGAAGCTTTATCTTTGGTTACTCAGTTGAATAACACTACTGACTTTTTAAAATTCACACAGTGTTTTAATAGTGATAGAATATCCTACCTTGATGTAGATTTAAGAAAGGATAGAGCAAATAAATGCTTGAAAGCTAGTATATTTAGAAAGGAAACTTATTCCAATACATTCCTTCATTATAGTAGTTGCCATCCATCATTTCAAAAACGTTCTGTAGTAAAAGCGCAACTAGTAAGGGTGGCCTGAATGGTCTCAGATGAACAGGACTTTTTGGAGGAATGTGACAAATTAGTAGGAATGTTTAAAAAGAGGGGCTGCCTGGATGTATTATTGGATGAAATTAGTCAGGAGGTAACAAGAAAGAGAATTTTAGGTATTGATAGACCTATTTTAGTCCCTAAATCCTCTAACATAGTCTTAGATAGTGTTATTGACCAAGAGGGCACTTTATTAGATGAGTTACCTAGTAAGCCTGTGGATCTATGTAGTTTTATTCTTACATTTTATATGGCTAGTTATGAATTTGTAAACATAGTACGAAAGAATTGGGAATTTATTAAAATAGATCTATCTATTGTCAAAGAACTACATGACTTTCCTAAGGTAGTGTTTAAGAAAGATAGGAATTTGAAGAATCTGTTAGAAACTCACAAACATATTAACTTTAGTACAAAACATGGGGGTATGTACAAATGTCATATGTGCCCATATTGTAGATATATAGAGGTAGGGACAAACTTCTCTATTAGAGGGGTTAGATATACCACTAAACATAGGTTTGATTGCAACACAAAAGGAGTGGTTTATCTTGCTAACTGTTATGGCTGCCCTGCCTTCTATATTGGAAAGACTGATAGAAGGTTGAGGGACAGAGTATATGAACATTTGTATAGCATTAGAAATAACAAATTAGATAATGCTTTAGCTGGATACACTCACTCTTTTCCTAATCATGGTTTTATGTTTAGAGCCATAGAATGTGTTATCTCGGATTCTAGAGGTGGCCCAGTACTATTGTTACTTGAAAAAATGGAACTGTTTTGGCAATTACATACTTTGTGCATGTCACTATCCAGACCTTAATGAGATGTATTCTATCAAATGTATTTTAAAACTTAAAAGTCTTTTAAGATAACTATGGTCATGCACTTTTAGACTAGTTTTGTTAAAAATTCCTTAGGGCAGAAATGTGTATTACTTTATATAGCACACACTTAATGAATTTTATATCTTATGTATATTATTTTACCAAGTAGAGTTGTCCCAGTAGGAGGGATGTATGAGTTTTGTATTACTAGCTTAACTGCTTTAGTTTGTTTAGAATTTTATGGTCTTTGAGTATGGACATAACTAAAGTCAGAAACTCATTTACAGACATTCTTTCTGACTTTTATACTTTTTTGTATAGAATATTAAGTATTTTATAAGTTTTTATAATACTTATAAATAATAATTATTAATAACTATTAATAAATATGTTAGTAGGTTTTAATTTAATTAGAAGTAGTTCTAATTTATGGTATGTGTGTTTTAGGCATTTTGGTTTAGGCTGTGAGGGTATGTATATGTATTGGTTGGTTTTGATCAGCTGTTTTAACTAGTAGGGCAGATCAGCTGATTGATGTTCATGTTATATATTGTGTCTTGAATATTTAATTGTATCTGAAGAAGTCTAGCTATTCAGCCAGACGAAAAGCGCTTTATGGAATAAAAAGTCTTTATTACTTTTTTGCAAGTTCGTGGATTTACTTTTTTATGTGGAGCATTAGTTGTTTTGTTGCTGTTTTTCCCATTTCCATAGGTTCATAGGAGGTTACTAGGCTAATAGCCCTAGGGCCTTAACAAGCCTAGACATGTAATACCCTAGTTCCCAAGCTGACCATGGTTAGATGGTCATTTGTTAGCAGAGCAAATCAGTGATTAGCACTGACTGCCCCTGTCTATGAGGGACATAGGTGCCACCCCCAAGGATGAATTTACAGTTTCCCTTCCAATTTTGAAGGTTACGCTTAAATAGGGTCATTGAGGAGCTCTGCTTCACATTAAGTGGGAGTTTATTCCAGAGGAGCGGCAATCTCTGGGAGACATATCTATTGTGTTTTGTCATTAAAGTGGTTTTTCCTTTTGGATTGTCTGCTTGCAGTACTTTGGCACTTTTGATATTTGTACACCTAGTTTGTAGTCATCTGCGAACTTGGTCAGCTGCAGGCCATCTACTTTTCATTCTTACTCAACAATTCCATTTGGATCCAACCCTTGAATCTGACTCTGCCACTTTTTACAGTTCATGGCTACTGGAAACTCTCAAGATCCTCCCATACCCATAATGCTCTAGTCCCTATCATACCTCAAATTCTGTTTGCTGGCCTTATAGCTTCATAGGAATATTAGAACACTAGTATGAGAAACCAGTACCTGGAGCTCAAAGGAAGGAACATGAGTTCCTTTATTACCTTCTCATTCTTTCAGAAGTCATTAACTAAATGGTAGGGGGTTGGAGGGAGGGGAGTTGAGGAAGAATGAAAATGAACACTACAGATGGAACATTATGGTGAGTACCTAACGTCTTTACTGATGTTGTCAATTTTCATTCATTCCAATACAATTGGGACAGAGTCCCTAGCTAACTGAATCCCTGGAAGGACTCTATGGAAGGATATTCCTGAGCACCTTTGAGCCAATGGCTCCTCTTCCCCTTGAGACCAGATCCAATTTGTAATGAGTAATAAATGTATGAAGATTAGCCCAAGTTGCAGCCACATAGATATCGTCCATGGAAGATCCGGATAAAAATACTGATGATGTTGCCATAGACCTGGTTGAATGGCCTCTCAAAAGTTTTGGCAAAGACAAGCCCAATTTGTTATAGAAAAAAAGATATGCAATCAGTCAACCATTTTGCGAAAGTGACTTTTGCAACTGGCTTGCCCAATTTTGATTCTGCAAAAGAAACAAACAGTTTTTCTGAAATTCTTAGTTACATTTCTATTTGCATAGAACAATCTCTGAACGTCCAACAAATGTAACATGTATTCTCCTTTGTGAAATTTAGAAAGAAAACTGGAAGATTAATGGACTGATTGATGTTGGATTCTGACACCACCTTAGGAAGAAAGGAAGAGTTGGTTTGTAGTGCTAACTTATCTCTATGAAATATTAAATAAGGAGGCTTAGAAGACAAGACTTGAAGTTCAGAAAGTCTTCAAGCAGAGGTTATAGCTACTAGAAAAGATAGTTTTCCAGGTTAAAAACTTTAGTTCACATTTTGCTGATGGTTCAAAAGGAGATTGAGTCAGAGCTTGTAATACTAAATTTAAATCCCATGGTGGAGTTGGATCTTTAAAAGGTGATCTCAGAAGAAGGGTATCCCTTATAAAGTCCTTACAACGTTTTGAGGAAGCTATGGTGAATTGTTAACTCCTATATAAAAATTAGAAATGGCAGCTAGCTGTACTTTAACAGTAGAGAAACTAGCCCCTTCATTAAAGATTGTAGCCAGAAACTCAAGAACTCTACATACTGAAAAAGGGTCAGTGTCTTATTGCTGTGGCCAAAAAGCAAATCTTTCTATTTACTTTTTAAATCTTCCTAGTGGAAGCTTTATGGGGAGATAAAAGTATATGATGGACAAGGGAGGACCACCTAGGCTGTCTGGCTATCAATGGAAGTGGATTTCAGAAATGAGCTGGTGAATCATGTCTGTCGGGTGAGACAGGTTGTCTGGAATTATATCCAGAATCCATGGAGGGGGATCTAGATGAGGTCAGAGAAAGAGGAACTAAATCTGCTGAGGCCAATAAGGGCAATGAGGATGACATTGCTCTTCAATCAAGATGCTTTCTGGAGAACTGTGGGGATTAAGGGGGTTGGCTGATACACACAGACGAGACTGGGGGCTAATCATGGAGAACAGCATCTCTTGGTGAATCCCCTGGTGGGGGGATCAAGGCACAAATCTTGTTGTTGAGGAGAGATGCAAAGAGGTCACAGCAGGGTTGGCCCTACTTGTGGAATATCTTTTCGGCAACTCTCATGAGATAACAAAATGGACCTGACATCTTGTCTGCTATCACGCTAGATTTGCCCAGAATGTGCATTGCTATCAGAAAAGCAATTGGATAAGATCACCCAGTGCCACACTCTCAGACCTTTTTGGCCTTTAGGGGTAAGATATGGTCCCTCCTTGCTTTTTGAGTTACCATGCCACTGACATATTGTCCGTTTGCATCACAACAGTTCTGGAAGGGAGAAAGTCTTGAAAGGCCTGCAACTCTAGGAGTACTGCTCTAATTTCTAGGACATTGATATGTGCATTGGCCTCTTTGGAGGACCAAGTACCTTGGACTGTCTTTCCAAAGAAGTGTCCTTCCACTCAATTTGTGAAGCATCCATGGTCACTGCAGCCTTGGGCTGAGGAAGAATGAGGGGAAGGCCTTGTAAAATATGATCTGAATGAATCCACCACAAGAGGTACTTTTTGCATGCCTGAGTTATTCTGATCTGGGTGGACATAGGCTGATGTAGAATGGACCACTGAGTTGCTAAGATCCATTGAAGAATTCTCATATGGTATCTTGCTAGTGAAACTAGAACTATCACAGCAGACATTGAACCCAAGGTTTGTAAAATCAGTCGAGCTGATA
Source organism: Protopterus annectens (assembly GCF_019279795.1). Lineage (NCBI taxonomy): Eukaryota > Metazoa > Chordata > Ceratodontiformes > Protopteridae > Protopterus > Protopterus annectens. The sequence goes on along the minus strand of NC_056749.1, from coordinate 481,889,717 downwards.
GAGAAGAATTCTGAATTATCTTTTTGACTTGAAATCAAATAGTTTGTACCCTTGGCAAGGGAAGGCAGGCTGTCACTGATACTGTGTTGAACAAGGCCCCTATGAACTCTAATGTCTGAGTTGGTTCTAGCTGAGATTTGTTGTGGTTGATGGTAATTCCAAGATGAGAGAAAATCTGGAGTACATAGTCTTGTGTTTTTATCAGAAGATGTCTGGTCATAATGGTTATGAGACAATCCTTCAAGTACAGAAACACCTAGAATCCCTGCAGTCTCAAGTGAGCTGCTTCTACTGCCATGCATTTGATGAACACCCTGGGGGCTGTGGTGAGGCCAAAGGGCAGTGCTCTGAATTGGTAATGAATGGCTCCTAGCCAGAAGCGTAGGTATCTCCTGGATTGTCAGTTCATTTTTATGTGATAGTATGCATTCTGAGGATCTGCTGAGTGCATCTAGTTGTCCTTATGCAGGAAAGGCAAAATGGACTGAACCACAACCATCTGGAAGTTTTTACACTGAACCAATTTCTTTAGATTGCTGAGATCCAAAATTGATCTCCAGTCCATGTTTTCTTAGGCAATAAAAAGAAACCTGAGAAAGTTCTAGACTCTTTTTTTTTTCTAGCAGCTTTTTTATTTCTGGAGCTGCTGCTTTCCTCTGAATGGGTGGAACATTGGGAATTTTGTTTAATGTTGAAGGAGGGGGGTAGGGAAACGGGAATTATATAACCTCTGGAAATAATCCTCTACACCTATGTATCTCCTGTAATGTCTAACCAGGCTTTCTGGCGCAGGGATAAACAACCACCTGACTGCCTCTAGAGGTGGAAAATCAGGCCTCCTTTCAGGAGCATTTGCAGGGTCTGTCAGAGAAAGAATTTCTAGACCCCTGGTTCTACAGGCCTCCTCTGCCACACAGGTGGTGTCTTCTGATAGAGTTCCCCACTTCTGCCCCTGGTGCAACTATCTCCATGTTGATCTTGGAAAGGTCCCTGAGGCTTTCTAAACCACATTTTTGACCACCTTATTGATTCCTAGAGAAGGTTCTTTCAGGTGTCAAAAAATGTAGACCCACTGTAGACAGAGTGTTACCATCTTGCTCACACCTGGAGAGTGCATTCTATACTTTAGGACCAAACAAAGAACTTCTGTCAAAGGGTGCATTGACGAATGAGGACTTGAAGTGCTCCGCAAAATCATACAGGCACAATCATGCATGTCTCCTAATAGAGATGCCTGAACCCTCCTATCTTGATGTACCTTCAGCTGCATGTAAAATGAGCCTCCTGTAGGAATTTGTGATCGATTGTAGGTCATCAACTGTGAGGCAATAGAGATCTGTACCTTGGAAGTACTGGTCCCAGAGAGGGATTTGCAGAGTTTTTTGATCAAATACCTCTGCAATCTAGTGAAGTGTGTCAAATAATTCAGTGACTTGAGTGCACAGCTTACTGAAGTATACACACACTTCCCAAATCTGTCCAATGCCCTAGACTTCTTGTTAGGGGCATGGACAGATGGACTCTGTTTCGCAAACTCTTTCTTCATGGCTGCCACTATGACCATGACGTTTACTGGTACTCCCTTGCTCCCTTGGTGCCAGGATCCTCTTTGGTTTCTTGGAATCAGCTCAACAGAGTCTGATTCCTTCCATACCCACCTAAAGAGCAAATCAGTGAGCTCTTCAGTGGGTGGAGTCACCCAGGAGGTAGACAGGCCAGACCCAAAAGGCTTCCAGGAATACCAATTCCTCTTGGCAAGGGTCACTGGTGTTCCAACCACCTATTTCCTTGAGGATTTCCAGGATGTCTCCAAAGGAAATGTCATCAGGTGGTGATCTTGGGGACCCTTTCCCCTCATCAAAATCGGTATCTTCAGTGACTGCCTTTTGTGGAGAGTTTAAAGTGCCTCCTCTTGCAATTTCTCTTCCTAGGGACTACTTCTGCGGGATGTTCCTGATAAGTATTGGAAGAAATAAGAATATCCTGCTGGGTAACTTGGAAACTTTGGGCTGTAGAGTGATGAGGCTTAAGGCACAAAAACATATGGCATCCAGAGGGCAGATCTGAGGGGGGGTTGGAACTGTTCATCCTCCAGAAGCAGAGAACACTCTCTCCACCACCTCAAAGGCACAGTGTTCTGGGGAGAAGGAGGTTGATGATGCTGATAAGACATGGTTCTGGATCATTGTTTCCCTCTGACCCAAAGGCAGTCCATCTGAGGCAGAAGTTGGGGCCGAGTTGTTCAGTGCTGAGGCTCCGACAACTGTGGGGTCGACTCTAATACCTCGGATCTAGCAATGATGCTATGGCTTCAACAGTCATCAGGCTCTGACACGCTCAGAAGCTGGTGCACTCACAGACTGCATCGGAGTCAAAGGTAAGACAACCTTCGGATCCCACACAGACAGTCCTGGAAGTCTTGGATCCAAGGGCTCTGAAACCAGGGGTCAGATCAGAGAAGGAGCCAAAATGGGCAGTGTAGCAGTAGTAAAGGTCTCCAAACTTGAAAGGGTAGGCCAAGAGTACTCCCATCTGAATTTGTGCCAAGAGAAACTTCCTTATTATCCTATCCATGTCGGGTTCTGTAAGGCTCCTGGAAAAATGAGAAGACAAGGCCTCTAATGGGGACCTAGAATGTTGGCATCTCTCCGAAAATGGGGATGGCAGTTGGAAAGGGACCAGGTCCAAAGATGACATATACCTAGTGTGAGGTAAAGGTTTCAGTTCGGAGGATATCGAATCCAAGAAAGCAGATTGGGCATCTGATATTAACAGATATGAAGATTTAGTCTTCAAAATCAACCTTTTTGAAACTCTGTGAGCAGGCTCCGTGGTCGGATCAGAGGATGGAGTGGAGGATCCAGAAGGGTCCCTTTTTTGTCAGGCTTGGAAGGATGAGCTCCAGATAGTGATTCCAAGAAGGCTGTAGGAAGAAGACCTTTCAGAATGACTTTATTCTTGCAGTCCACCAAAGCACGGGGTTAAAGGCTTTGTAGATAGTATAGTCTACTTTTAAGTGAGCAGAGCTCAAGCAATACACACACAAACTGTGTGCTTTAGATATTGGATTCTTGTCCCCACACTGCTTACATTTCTTAAAGTCTGAAGGATTTTCAGCCATCTAAATGAAATATCTAATAGGGGAGAAGTTACCAACGATGCTAACTAAGAGAAAGGAAAAAGGTAAATACCAACAATGGTAGCCAGAAATACACTAAAATAGTGTAAGAGAAGGGAGGATATATAATATATAATTTGCAGAAGGCGAGGTTAGAAAAATTTAAGAAATTAAGGCACTTAACTGACTAACGCTCGAGAGCTCAGTGACCACATTCATACGCAAAGGTGGCAAACGAGATCTGAGGTATGGTAGGGGGCCTGAACTTTATGGGTAAGGGAGGAACTTGAGAGTTTCCAGTAGTCATGAGCTGTAAAAGTGGCTGATTCAGATTCAAACCCAACTGTTGCGGAATGAATGAATGAAAACTGACATCAACCCTCAACTCTAGGTCCTGATTTTATTACAATAAATTTGTGGCCTAGAGTCATACCTCTCAACTTCGTAGCATAAAAATCTGGACAAAGCCAAAAATAATGGAGGGATAAAGCCCCAAAATGAGGGACAAATTTTAAATATTGCTCTTATAAATTTAGAAAGTTGCTATAATAAAAAGTCTTGTGTTACCAGGCATTTTCTGAAGTATATGAAGTCTGAAACTCAATGTCATTATTTGGTGAAGTCAGTGCTCACTGATTTGACACAAAAATCCAGAAAACCACAAATTTTATCAGGAACAGACCAAAAATATGAGGCAAACTCTGGACATTATGTGAAAATCTAGACAGTTGAGAAGTATGCTTAGAGTTGAGTGTTGTGGCAGCGCACTGATCAAACTGAAGTGAACTGAAATGGTAAAACAATTTGACAAATGCGCTCTGAGCACCAAAATCATCTTAAAACAATGAAATGCATAACAAATGAGACACTTTAATCCTTAAAAACAATAATACAACAAACATCAGATGAAATATGGAAAGAGTGAAAGAACAGGCTTTCTTGAAATGTCCACTACCTTGTTTCATGTAACATGTTTCATGTAGTTGCTGTATATTTGTCATGGATTCCATTTTACCACTGATACTGCCAGCATCATTGATTCTTTAAGTTAACTTAGGAAAAACCTGAAAAATTTCTGTCTTTACAGCATTGCTTTGGGACTGGCTGAAAAGTAGAGTTGTGTACACTTACCATAAATGTAGATGTTTGAGTGTATTCACTGTTGCAGTCATTACATTTGGGTTATCTGCTTGCAGTAGCCCTCATTCGGCCTGATTAACTAAGTCTTGGGTCCTGCATCAGTTGCTGTCCCTTCTTCCATGATGTCAAGTCATCAGAGGTATAAAACATGCAGCCGACGCCATTACATCAGTTTTTCTTGCCCCAGATGTCAGGTGCCCCCCCAATGGGAAGCAATTAAATCTATAAATACAAGGATATACCTCCAACAAAAAAGCAAATACACCAAAAAGCTTTTTGAGCATAGTAAGTGAGAGTAGAGGTATAGCCAAAAGAAGAAAGGGGCTGGAGGAGGTAACCAGGACTGCAACAGTGAATACACTCGAACATCTACATTTAAGGTAAGTGTACACAACTGTACTATGTTCTTCGTGTTTCACTGTTGCAGTCATTACATTTGGGTAGATTCCCAAAGCTAAGGATGGGAGGAGGAATTTAAATAGAATTAGGACCAGCTATAAGGCCCTGCAAGACTGCAGTGGCAAAACCAGCTCTGGATTTAGAAAAAAAGTACAGTTTTGTACCTACCATAAATGTAGATGTCCGATAGGTATGCATCTGCAGTCCTAACATATGGGTTGTCCTGCCTCAGGCAGCCCTTCGGTCGGCCGGATTCCAAAGTCTGGGTCTGGCCTCGGCTGATGTCGCACTTCACCCGACGTCATAGCTGCTGTTTATTGGGTATAAAGGCATCAGCCGACGCCATTTTCCTCAGTGTTTCTTGCCCCAGATGCCAGGTGCCCTCTAGTAAGGCTAAATTTGGATACATGCAAATAATTCCAAACAGTAGAGAGCAAACAATATAAAAAAATATATATATATATATATATATATATATATATATATATATATATATATAAACAAATACACCATAATAGATTCCCCCAGCTAGCTAAAAGAGGGGTAAATACCCTAGGAATACCACAGAGGGGAAGGAGGGTGGGTAATCCTGACTGCAGATGCATACCTATCGGACATCTACATTTATGGTAGGTACAAAACTGTACTATGTCCTTCAAGGATGCATCTGCAGTCCTAACATATGGGTAGAATACCATAGCCAAACTGGGGGAGGAGGCACTAAGATAAAGATGGTGTAGTTAAGATCCCTTGCAAAACAGCAGTTGCAAAACCTGCTCGGGATCTAGAGTATAAGGGAAGATTGTAATGCTTGGCAAATGTATGCACGGAGCTCCAAGTAGCAGCTTCTAAAATGTCTTTGGTAGCCACTCCTCATAGGAAAGCTGTAGTGGTGGCTGTAGCTCTTGTGGAATGAGGTCTGATATTATCAGGAGTTGTCTTTCCATGAAAAGAGTAGCAAAATCAAATGCAATTTCCTATCCATTTCGAGATTGTCTGTTTTGAAATTGCTTTTCCTTGCATTCCTGTTGCATATGCTACCAGAAGCTGGTCAGTTTTTCTGCTGGTCTTAGTTCTGTCCAGATAGTAGCGTAATTGTCTGTGCACATCCAAGGTATGTAGCAGTCTTTCCCCCCTGTTCTGTGGGTTGGGGAAGAATGTAGGTAAATGAATCGCTTGGTTCAATGATACTCTGGAGACCACTTTTGGCATAAAGGTAGGGTTAGTTCTCAGAGAGACTCTGTCCTGATGGAAGATAAGGAAGGGTTGTACTGCCATTAATGCCTGTAACTCAGATACCCTTCTTGCTGAAGTAATTGCTAGCAGGAAAGCAGTTTTCCAAGACAAGAATTGTAATTCTGCTGTTGCTGCTGGTTCAAAAGGGGAAGTGTTAACTTTTCCAGCACAAAGTTGAGATCCCATGTAGGTAAAGGTGGTTTCCTTGGAGGCTTTACATTTTGATTCCTCTCAAGAACTGCCTGAGTAGAGGATGAGAGAAGACAGGAGGATCCATGTTGTATTCTGCTGAAATTGCTGATGCATGAATCTTAATGGAGGAGTAAGACAGGCCATTGTGGAACAGCTCTGCTAAATATTCCAGGATGTGTGCTATGTTTGCCAATGAGACATTTTCTCCCTTTGCTGCACTCCAAATGAGGTATCTTTTCCACTTGGCTGAATAAGTCTTCCTTGTGGAAGGTCTGCGTGCCTCCAGGATAATGTCCTTAACCCTCTGAGATAAACCTGGGTTAGTTTGTTTTATGCAATATTCCAAGCAGCTAGCTGCAGTGTTTTCAAGTTTGGATGTAGGATCTTGTAGTTGTCCTGTGTTAGTAGTAAGGGACATAGAGGTAAATGCCATGCGTGTGTCCGAGACATGCTTCTCAGTAGCGGGTACCAATGTTGCCTCGGCCAGTCTGGAGCTATCAGAATTACCCTTGGCTGATCCTCTCTGATCTTCAGTAGAACTTTGTACATCAAGGGAAGAGGTGGAAATGCATATGCTGTCAGGTTTTTCCAGCTGAAGGAAAGGGAGTCCATCCTCCAAGCAAGTGGGTGGTATGCTCTTGTGCAGAATTTCTTCAATTGGTGATTGTGTGGGGAGGCAAACAGGTCTATCTGTGGTAGTCCCCATTTCTTGTACAAATCTGGCCTGAAGTTGAATGTTGAGGTTCAGGGCCACATTCCACAGGTCCATTGCCATCTGGCATAGAGGATATGAATGTGTACCTCCCTGTTTGTTGATGTACAACATGACTGTGGTATTGTCCGTCTGTATCAGCAGATGACCCTGTTGAAGGAGTGGTCTGAATGCCTGGATCGCATGTTTCACTGCCAGCATCTCCTTTAGATTTATGTGTAGATTCAGCTGGTCTTGGGTCCATAGGCCTTGTATACACTTGTCCACCATGTGTGCCCCCCATCCTAGGTCTGAGGCGTCCGTGGTGATGGTCTGGCTTGGATGTGGTTTGTGGAAAGGCAAGCCTCTGTTCAACTGACAGGCCTGAGCCCACCACAGGAATTCTTGCTTCAGGCATGGAATTATTGGAATCTGGGCTTCTAGACTGTGCTTGTGTTGAGACCATACATTCCTTAGATACCATTGTAGCTTTCTCATATGCAGCCTGGCATGCGGAACCAATATTATGCAGGATGCCATGTAGCCCAGGGCTTGCAGGACTTTCCTTGCAGTAAGCTGAGTTTATGTTGTTAATGTCATGAAGTAGACTGGTAGTTGCTTTTGTTTTTCTTCTGTGAGAAAAGCCATCTGAGTTGATGTGTCTAATTCTGCACCCAAGAATGTTATCCTTTGGGATGGTACTAGTCTTGACTTTTGCATGTTGACTGTGTATCCCAAGGCTTGCAACAGTTGTATGACATTTTCCAAATCTTTTGTTAACTTTGCCTTGTTGTCCGCTTGTATTAGGCAGTCGTCCAGGTATGGGTAAATCTGAATTCCCTGAAGTCTGCAATGAGCAATTACTGATGCCAGGCATTTCGTGAATACTCTGGGCGCAGTAGATAAGCCAAAAGGCAATGCTGAGAATTGATAATGCTCTGATCCTGCAAGAAATCTGAGGTGTCTTCTGCAATCTGGTCATATAGGGACGTGCAGGTATGCCTCCTTGAGATCTAGAGTCACCAGCCAAGACTCCTTGCCCAGCATGGGAAGAAGTTGCTGGAGGGTCAGCATTTTGAATTTTGGAACAATGAGGTATGTGTTCAGTGTGGACAAATCTAGAATAGGTCTCCATTGATTTTCTTTTCTTGGTACAAGGAAAAGCCTGGAGTAAAATCCTTGGCCTTGTTCCATAGGTGGCACCTCTTCTATAGCTCTCATCCTTAGTAAGTTGTTGATTTGTCTTAGAGCGTCTGTTTTTTGGCTTGGTGGTAGGTTTGGCATTCCTCTCTTTTTTTGGTAGAGTATGGAAGTGAAACCTGTAGCCCTTGTCTATTGTTTGTAAAGTCCATTTGTCTCCTGTAATGTAATGCCAGTTGTCGGAGAATAAGGCTAGTTTTCCGCCCAAGGGTGCTTCCAGTTGTTCCCTGGTAGGCGGAACTAGAGCCAAGTCATTGTGTCTGGCCTGTGGAAGTGGTTGTAGTTGATTCTGTGGCAGTACTTCTCTGGTTGGTAGGATGCCACTGATTGTCTGGAAAGGACCAATTCTTCGAAGGCCAATTTCTGCTAAACCTCAGAGGTTGGACCTGTAAGAAATCCTTGACTGTTTGGACAGATTTTGCTTTTTCTTCCACCTTTTTTAGAACCTCCTGTGCAGGGGAGCCAAACAAACTTTGTTTCTCCATGGGACCATCTAGGAGTTTTGACTTAACATGGTCTGGTAAGGATTGTTCTTTTAACCAGGCATGCCTTTGAATCACTGTTCCAGTAAAGGAAGCCTCCAGTGCATCATAGCCACATTTTAAGAAATGGTTACTGACCTGCTGAGAGTTATGTACCAAATCCTGAAGGGACTTGCAGTCTAAAGGTTCAGGAGAAGATAGTTTTTTATTTAGCTGGTCTAACAAAAATTCCTGGTACTGAATCATGTGAAATTGACAGTTCAAGGCTCTGGCCGAAAGAGTAGTAGAAGTATAAACCTTTTTACCCCATCTCTCTAATGCTCTAGATTCCCTTTCAGAGGGAAGAGGGTTTTTGGCAGAGGCAGCTGCCACACCTTTAGGGCCCTGTGAAATGGTTTCAGGGTTTGCAACAGGAGCCTTATACAAATGGTAGTGTGTGTCCAGGACCCTGTAATATCTGTCTGGCTTGGCAGGGGCCGGAGGAAGAGAATCAGGAGCAGTACAGGCATCATTATATGCATCATCAACAACTGTTAGTACTGGCGGAATGGCTAAAGGCCTATGCTGTGGTAAGTGTAAAAAAGTCCTTAGCCTTTTCCTTGAATCTGAAAAATCCTGGCCCTGCCATTGGAAGTGTTCCCTCATAGCATGCAAGGTTTCCCCAAAGGAAAATTCTTCAGGAGGAGAAGCAGAAGGAATGGAGTCTTCTGCATCAGAATCCTCATAAGGAGAATATGGGCCTTCGTGAGGGTCTGAAAGGTCTGAGTCATCCGAGGAATAATCTGTAGAGACAGGTTCTGGGGGTTCAGTCCTAGGCCTCTTGTCTGGAGGGGGCTGAGAGGCTCTGTCTGGGTGAGGTTGGGATCCTCTGATCAAAGAAATGAGATCCTCAGCCAGGCTGAGTATTTGGGAACTAGAGGTAGACCTATGTGAAGGAGTTTTGGCAGGCAAGGCCTTAGAAGATTTAGCTGCCTTAGCCCTGGCAAAAGCCTTGATAGACATGGAAGCAGGGGGTCTAGCAGCCCCATGTGCAGGGGTAGTTATGTCTAAAGGAATAGTGTCTGATAAATCCTGGGTGCCTGCTTCTGTAGCAGTAAATTCAGTAGCAGATTCAGCCATGCTCTGTGAGGCCTCGGCTATCGGAAGCATGCTTTCGGCCGAAGGAAGAACCGGGGGCTCGGTTTCAGCTGAAACCGAGACATTCACGGTTGGCCTAACCGTGGTTTCAGCTGAAACCATGGGCCGCGAATGTCGGTCCTTTTCCTTGCGCTTTTTAGCTAATTGAGTAGTCGGAGTCTCCGACGGCATTTTGTATGCAAAAGCGGGACCAAAAAACTCCTCTGCAAACTCCGACCGACGTCTAAGTGTCCGTCGGTTGAAGGAAGCACAGGCTAGACAAGCTGATACGTCGTGGTCTGGGCCTAAGCAAGGTAGGCAGTAAGAGTGGAAATCCTTATGAGGTATTTGTTTCCCACAAGTTAAACAATTATTTACTTTGTCTGACATCGGCTGAGGCAAGAAAGAGTCCCCAACGGGGTACTTAGCTTTTTAGAAGTCTTCGGTAGTAGAAATCTCTGGATCTGACCGACCGGCACTTGCGAACAGCTTCTGCTTCGGGCACCGCGCGGCAAGAAAGACTGAGGAAAATGGCGTCGGCTGATGCCTTTATACCCAATAAACAGCAGCTATGACGTCAGGTGAAGTGCGACATCAGCCGAGGCCAGACCCAGACTTTGGAATCCGGCCGACCGAAGGGCTGCCTGAGGCAAGACAACCCATATGTTAGGACTGCAGATGCATCCTTGAAGGACATCTGGCAAATGATAATGCTTGGTGAAAGTATGTACAGAACTCCAGGTAGCAGCTTCTAGGATGTCCCTAGTAGGGAAAGGCTGTAGAGGTAGATGTAGCCCTGGTTAAATGGGGTCTGATGCCTGGTGGGATAGGTTTTCCATGGTGCTTATAGCAGAAATGAATGCAGTGGCCTATCCATTTTGAAATGGTTTGTTTTGAAATAGCTTTCCCCTCTGTCCCTGCAGCAAATGCCACCAGCAGTTCAGATTTCCTTTGAGGTTTAGTCTTGTCCATGTAGAATCTAAGCTGTCTGTGCACATCTAAAGAGTGCAGTATCCCTTTGTTCTGTGGGTTAGGAAAGAAGGTAGGCAAATGAATGGACTGATTAAGAGCCACAATGGATACCACCTTGGGCATGAAGGAGGGATTGGTTCTGAGGGACACCCTGTCCACATGAAAGATGATCAAAGGTTCCACTGCCATAAGAGCCTGTAATTCAGATACCCTTCTTGCAGAAGTGATTGCTAAAAGGAAGTCTGTTTTCCAGGAAAGAAATTTTAAATCTGCAGTAGCAGCTGGCTTGAAAGGAGGAAGAGAGAGTTTCTCCAAGACAAAGTTAAGATCCCAGGCTGGAGTTGGAGCTCTCTTGGGTGGCCTTAAATTTTTGGCCCCTCTGAGGAACTGCTTAAGCAGTGGGTGAGAGAAGAGGGGAGGTTCTGTGCTATAATGAGCTATAATGAGCTGAAATGGCTGAGACATGAATTTTGACGGAGGAAAAGGACAAGCCCTTATGAAGCATCTCAGTCAAGTATTGTAGAATCTGAGGTAAAGTGGGCACTGCTGCATTCATTCCTTGAGACTGGTTCCAGGCACAAAATCTTTTACAATTTGCAGCATAACATTTTCTAGTACTAGGCCTCCTTGCCTCTAACATGATATCCATCACTGACTGACTGAGGGATGGTAAAGGAGAGATTAGGTAATTAGCCAGTCTGCTAAGTTCAAGGTTTGCAGCTGACAGTGCAGAATCTGGTTCTCCTGCTGAGACAACAGGGAAGGAGTCTGAGGCAGGTGCCATGGAGCCAAGAGTGACACTGCGCAAGAGTGGGTACCAGAGTTGGCGAGGCCAGTCTGGTGCAATTAAAATCGTCCTTGGCTTGTCCTGTTTGATCTTTAGTAGTACCTTGGAGAGCAGAGGAGGAAAGGCATAAACTGATAGGTTTTTCCAGCTGAAGGATAGAGCATCCACTTTCCAAGCTAGCTTGTGGGGAATCCTTGTGAAAAATTTGTCCAGTTCATGGTTCTGGGGAGAGGCAAATAGGTCTATATCTGGACTCCCCCATTTGCTTGTCAACATGTTTAAAATCCTTGGTCCCAGTTTTCACTCATGTGGGTCCATGAGGTTTCTGCTTAGTCCATCTGCCAGTGTATTTAGTTTTCCTGGCAGGATTGAGCTTGTAGATTCACTTGGTAGCTCAAGGCTATGTTCCACAATGCCATGGCTAGTCTGCAGAGGGGGTAAGAATGTGTACCCCCCTGCTTGTTAATGTACCACATGACAGTGGTGTTGTCCATCTTTACCATTAGTTGTCCTGGAAGAATGTGGCCCTTGAAGGCTGTCAGAGCATTCTGTACAGCTAACATTTCCTTTTGATTTATGTGCAGGTCCATTTGCCCTGAATGCACTTCCCTGCCAGGTGAGCCCCCCATGCATAGTCTGATGCGTCTGTTGTTAAGATTTGGGCGGCAAGGGATAATGTGAATGGTAGTCCCCTGTTTTGGTGGCAGGCCTCTGCCCACCAAAGGAACTCTAGGTGTAGGCAAGGTATGATAGGAATCCTTGCTTCTAGATCCTGTGAATGTTGATACCATAAGTTTTTGAGATACCATTGTAGTTTCCTCATACGCAGCCTTGCATATGGAATTAGAAGAATGCAGGAGGCTATGAACCCCAAGGCTTGCAGTATTTGCCTTGCAGATAGCTGGGTTTTTGTGGCCACTTGTTTGAAGTAGGTTGTCAAATTAATCCATTTCTCTGGTGTGACGAAAGCCATCTGGGAAGTTGTATTCAAGCTTGCTCCGAGAAATATAATTTGTTGACAGGGTACCAGTTGTGATTTTTTTCGTTTATGGTGAACCCCAGACAAGTCAGTATGCTTCGAACAAAGGCCAGATGATTCAAAAGAATGTCCTGGCTTTCTGCCTGACTTAGGCAATCTTCCAGGTATGGGTATATTTGAATATTTCTTTGCCTGCAAAATGCAATGACTGGAGCTAGGCACTTTGTGAAAACCCTGGGTGCAGTAGATAAGCCGTGCAGAGAACTGATAGTGCATGTAGCCTGCTTTGAAGCATAGGTATCTTCTGCAAGACTCCATGATAGGGATATGCAGGTATGTTTCTTTTAAGTCTAGTGTTGCCAACCATGCATCTTTGCCTAGCATAGGAAGCAGCTGGTGAAGAGTCAGCATTTTGAATTTTGGAATCACCAGAAAGGTGTTTAGAGTAGAAAGGTCCAGGATAGGACGCCATGTATTGCCTTTTCTGGGTACCAGGAAAAGTCTTGAATAGAAACCTTGTCCCTTTTCCTCTTCTGGTACCAACTGAATAGCCCCCATGTTTAAGAGAGAGAGAACTTGATTTTGGGCCTCAGCCCAATGCTTTGGGGGTAGATCTGGCTATCTGCTTGGTGTTGGTAACATGTGGAAGTGAAATCTGCATCCTTGGGACACTATATTTAAAACCCTTTTGTCTTGGGCAATGAGTTCCCAGTTTTTGGCCTGCAGACCAATCTTTCCGCCTAAAGGGGCATTCAGTTGGGAAGTGCTTGGAAGTTTTAAAAGCAAGTCATTGAAACAGTTTTCCATAGGGGGGAGTCTTACTATTCCCAGATTTGGGTGTGGAAACCTCCCTCTGCTTAGTCTTGTGTGTCCCTTGGGACTGAAACCTGGGGTTTCTGCTGTGTCTGGGTTTGGCTTGAGAAGACCTGGAAGTGGCTGGAAAGGACCAATTTTTAGTGGACCAGTGCCTACTAAATCTAGGAGGCTGAACTTGTAAGAAATCTTTAACAGTTTGCATAGATTTAGCTTTATCTTCCATCTTTTTAAGAACTTCCTCAGCCTTGTTGCCAAACAGGCGGTCCTGATTTAAGGGAGCATCCAACAATTTAGCTTTAACATGATCAGGCAAAGATTGCTCCTTAAGCCAAGCATGCCTTCTTAGCACAGATCCAGTAACAGCAGCCCTGCAAGAGGCCTCTAAAGAATCAAATCCACATTGCAAAGTATGTTTTCCAAACTGTTCAGCAGAATGCATTAAATCCTGTAATTTTTTATTTTCAGCACAGTCAGGAATCAACATCATTTTCTGTTTAAGCAATCCAATAACATGTTGTTGATACTTCAACATATGAAACTGGCAGTTTAAAGTCCTAATGGCCAAGGTTGCAGAAGTGTAAACCTTCTTACCCCATCGATTCAGTGCCCTGGAGTCTCCATCAGAGGGGGTAGGATTTTTAGCAGCCTTAATGCCCTTGGGTCCCTGTGAAATAGTCTCTGGATCTGCAATAGGATTTTTAAAAAGGAACTTGTGTGAATCAGGAATACTGTAATATCTGTCAGGTTTTCTGGGAGCAGGAGGCAAAGAATCAGGGGCCAAACTAGATTCTGAAAAGGCATCATCAACAATGTCTAGTACAGGAAGTATAGCTAAAGGCCTATGCTGAGGCAGCAATAAGAAATCCCTAAGCCGCTTTTTTGAATCAGAAAAATCCTGGATTTCCCAGTGGAAATGCTCCCTTAGAGTATGTAATGTCTCACCAAAAGAAAATCCTCTGCAGGGGCAGCAGAAGGAATAGAGTCCTCTGCATCAGAATCCTCATAAGTAGATAATAGCAAATTCAGATCGTCAGTAGAATCAGAAAAATCAGAATCCTTGTCAGAAGATTCATAAACAACTTTAGTCCTAAGTCAATAAAGAAGGGGGAGGCTGGCTTCCCCTGATTAGAGTTATAAGATCTTCAGCCATTCTTATCATTTGTTTTTTAGGCATGGTTCGAGATTTTGGCTTAAATGAAGAAGGAGGTGTTGGTTTAATATGCAAGTCCCTAGGTCTGAATACACCCTCAGAAGCCGGTGACTGCACAGCGGCTCCGGACCCATCCAAGGTAGAGACATCCGCAGGTTCCACAGTTGAAGCATCTCGTGGCATACCGGTCTCCAAATGGGTCTCAGTAGAGGCCTGTGAGTCAGAAGTAGCGGGTATTAGGGGCTGCGAATGCACCTCACTGAGTACTGGCGAACTGGCGACTGGCTTAGGAGAAGCGTTGTCGGCAGCTTTGGACCTCAGCAGCCTGTCTCTGTCTTTATCTTTGCGTTTTTTGTTTTTGGAATCCCGGTAGTCGGATGGCTAACCAAAGACATTTCTGGATAATTAAACCAAGAACCGAAATATTTAGAGACGAAAATATACCGACGACGGATAGTGCGCTGATTAAATAAAGCACAAAACCGACAGCAAGGTACGTCGTGGTCAGGCTTAGGCAAGGAATACAGTACGAATGAAAATCTTTGTGAGGTATTTGCTTTCCACAAGTAATGCAATTATTAACTTTTACTGACATTGGAAAGGAGCAAGAAAAAGTTTCCTCAATGGGGTACTTAGCTTTAGTTGAAGACTTCAGTTCTGAAACTCGAAAACGAAAATTTCAGGAGTCAGACGACTGGCACTTGCAATCTGCTTCTGCTTCGAGCACCGCACGGCAAGAAAGACTGATGTAATGGCGTCGGCTGCATGTTTTATAATCCTGATGACCTGACGTCATGGAAGAAGGGACAGCAATCGACACAGGACCCAAGACTTTGTTAATCAGGCCAACTGAGGGCTACTGCAAGCAGATAACCCAAATGTAATGACTGGAACAGTAAAACATGAAGAACATCTGTAAAGAAGTCCGAATTGCAATTTTTCTGCATCTGGCAGGTTATGGTGCAGTTAATGTTATTCAGCATATTTTATCTTACTGAAGAACAGCAGTCTGACTTGGAAGTTATGTCAAATTAAGTTTTGGCAGTATTGTGTGCCTGAAAATAACTTGTCATAGGTGTGCCATTTATTTCCGCCAGAAATTAGGGTAAACAAGATCCTACTGATGCATATGTGACGGACTGAAGGTGTAGAATTACTGTTGGTTTGCCAAATTGCATGATTCATTGAAGAAAGACAGAATCATATGTGGCATAAGCAGTCCAAAGGAAGCTGCAAACTTTTATCTGAATCTGATTTTACAATAAGAAAGGCTGTGAGTGTGTAAGCTAATGAGTGTTCAACGAAAATAACTTCTGCTGCTAGAAGACAAAACACTATTATAGAGCATGGTGATTATACTCCGATATCCAGAAAAAGATAATTCTATAGAGCGAGACTGGAACTTAACAAAAGTTAAGCACCTCCCCCGCTTCAGTTGTTAAGATCGAGTATTGCACTAGGCAGTTAAACTTGCCATACTGACCAGCAAGTGACTGTGGCAGAATAAAAAAAAATTGTTTCTTCCTGTCTGTGCTAGTAATGTGTTCTTGACTTTTACTAACATAACAGAATCTTTTACACTCTATTTCTGACAGCGCTTGCTAAGTTCTCTGCAGCTTTGAAAGCCGGGGAAGCACTTAGCAGTTTTTTTGTCCTGTAACCAGTATATGGAGCAGACAAATTTCCATTCACTACAAACAATTATGATTGGGTCTCTGCTCATAACGCTTTATGTGTTTGAGACATGGATGCCTAGGTTCACCTTTTGAGCTTTGCTCTCAAAGTGAATTTCTTGGCATCCATATACTGAACACTTTATAAATTGGTTATCATCAGCAAACTGCTAATAATCCTCTATGTCAAGGTGTAATGTAAGAAATGTTGCTATTTGTGTGGTATCTAAGATATTTTCAGCAATATATGAAACTGATTACACAGTTAAAACTGAGGTGCATTTGACTCAAGAAATGCCATTTTGATCATCGTGTAATTTTCAGCACAGTAAAAAAATCACGTCCAACTCAACACAAAGTCTAAGAATTGTGATCAAGCAAATCATTATTTTGCTTGTACACATCTAGAGAGAAAGGATAAAAACTGTTTTACAAGTAAATAAAACAAGTAAATTTAATGACAGTGCAAATAAAAATGAGTTCAATGCCCAAAGTTATAAGTTATCCATATAAGGCAGAAAACAGTACTTTTGTGAATACAGTTGATTTGCGTGTTGACAATGTGCTGACAGACTCTTTGTTGAGCAAAGAAGTCATTGGAGTGAAAATGAGAAGTTATGTACCTACCATAATGTTCCATGTTAGTTGTCTTCTCTCGCCTTCTTTCTTGCTTGATGGGTTCGGAGCCGATCCTCTGCTCCGACTCGGCACTTGCTAAGCTCGAGAGTCACTTTTACCAGCTCGAGGCAGCCCCATATCCCATGATGCAAGGCGATAAGTACCCAGATCTCGTTTGTTGTCTATAGACAATAACACCTAGCATAAAAAACTTCCCAAGGAAGAAAGAAGGAGAGAAAAGCCTGAAGGATGGTTTTGGAGGACCAGCACTGTATGGTCTTAAGAAACATTCTTCCATGTAGAGAGAAAAAGGTCTGTCCAGGACAGGGGGAAGGAGGGAGGGTCGCAAGAAAGAAGGCGAGAGAAGACAACTAACATGGAACGTTATGGTAGGTACATAACTTCTCAATGTTAAGTTGTCAATCTCGCCTTCATTCTTGCTTGATGGGACCGCGTCCCTAGCACCTCTATCCTGGGTGGCTCAATGGAACAGACTCTTGAGAACTGTAGAGCCAAAACTGGCTCTGTCCCTGGAGGCCAAATCCAATTTGTAATGAGAAACAAAGGTATGAGGAGTGGCCCAAGTGGCTGCTGCACAAATAGTGTCTAATGGAAGTCTAGCTTGAAAAGCTGTGGAAGTGGCTAAGCTTCTGGTTGAATGCGCTTTAGGTTTCGAGCACAGCTGTTTTCCCCTGAGCTGATAAATTTCAGAGATGACAGAAGAAAGCCATCTAGATAAGGTCACTTTTGAGACAGGAAGGCCTTTTTTTATCAGCATAAGAAACAAAGAGTTGATCGGATTTTCTGAATTGTTTTATTCTGTCCAAATAATATCTGAGTTGGCGGTGAACATCAAGATAATGTAACTTTTGTTCCTATCTGTTTGAGTAGTTTGGGAAAAATACAGGAAGATCAATAGTCTGATTCAAATTACTCTTTGAGGCGACCTTAGGCAAAAAGGTCGGATTAGTTCTCAATGATACTCTGTCTTTGTGGAAGACTAAATAGGGGGGGCGAACAGAGAGAGCATGTAGTTCAGATACCCTCCTAGCCGAAGTAATAGCAACCAGGAATAAAGTTTTCCATGAAAGAAATTTCAGGGAACATGAAACAGCTGGCTCGAAGGGAGGAAGAATCAATGATGTCAGCACTAAATTTAGGTCCCATTGAGGAGAAGGACTCCTGATTGGAGGTTTCAGGAGAAAAATTCCTTTTAAGAAGGCTCTACAAAGCCTGTGGGACATAATGTTGTGATCTGCGAACCCGACATGAAAGTTCGAGATAGCAGCCAACTGAACTTTGACCGTGGAGGAAGAGGAGCCCGCGTGAAAGATTTCTGCTAAGAAATCCAAAACTGCTTGAACTGGAGCAGTAAAGGGATCAATATTTTTGGCTTTTGCCCAATAAGAAAAACGTTTCCATTTGCTATTATAAATCCTCCTAGTAGAGGATTTTAAGGAAGCTACTATGATGTCTCTAACAGGATTAGAGATCATAGGAAGCCTGGCTAAGGAAGGAAGTGGAGCAACCATGCTGTGAGGGTGAGAGAAGGGATAGACCGGTGCAGCTGACCCGATTGGTGAATCAGAAGGTCTGGCACTGGGTCCAGATGCCACGGCTGCACCAAAAGGTGACGATGTAGGAACGGAAACCAAATCTGTCGAGGCCAATAGGGAGCAATGAGAATCATTTTGGCTCTCAAAACGGTGGCTTTCTGGAGTACTTGTGGAATCAGAGGAAAAGGAGGAAAGGCATAAAGAAGTCCCTGGGGCCAATCCTGGGTTAGAGCGTCTCTGGGGGGATGGCTTGGCAGTGGGAAGAGAGAGAAGAAGTCTGGGCATTTGCTGTTTTGGGGAGTAGCAAAAAGATCGCAACATGGGCGGCCCCATTCTAGAAAAATCTCCTCCACTATAGATTGTTTGAGAGACCACTCGTGAGGCATGAGAATAGCTCTGCTCAATCTGTCCACTAAAATGTTGGTTTTCCCAGGGATATGCGTTGCTACCAGAAACCGATGAGAGGAGATCGCCCATTGCCAAAGTCTGAGAGCTTCTCGACACAAGGGGTAGGACTTGGTTCCGCCCTGTTTGTTGATATACCATACTACAGACATGTTGTCTGTGTGGACTGCAATTGTCCCCAAGGGAAGAAAGTCGTTGAGGGCTTGCAACGTTAAAAGCACTGCTCTCATCTCTAGGACATTTATGTGCAGGTGGTATTCGAACGGTTGCCACGTCCCATGAACCATCCTGCCCTGATAATGACCCCCCCACCCGATCAGGGAGGCATCCGTAGTGACAGTGGCTACTGGGGCTGGGGGTACAAAGGGTCTGCCTTGGTGAACCTGGGGAGAAGTAATCCACCATGAAAGATGATTCCTGCAAATCTGTGTCACCAGTATTTGGTGACGCATCGAAAGTTGTTGGTAAGACCATTGAGTGAACAACATCCACTGAAGCAGGCGCATATAGAAGCGGGCCAGGGGAAGAAGGGTAATGGCCGCAGCCATGAGGCCCAACACCTTTAGAACCATTCTGGCTTGTACTTTCTTGCTGGCTAGGATGATCCTCACGTGACTTTGAATGTCTGAGATTCTTTGATCTGTGAGGGTAGCTGACATCCGAACAGTGTTTAAGTTTGCGCCTATGAAAGTAATAGACTGGCAGGGCAATAAGGAGGATTTTTCGTAGTTGATCGAAATTCCCAATTGAGTGCAAAGATTTATTGTGTAATCCCTGGCTTGAAGAAGTTGATGCCTGGTGGTGGCTGAAAGGAGCCAGTCATCGAGATACGGAAACACCTGGAATCCTTGAAGTCTCAGGTGAGCTGTGACCACTGCCATACATTTGGTGAACACTCTGGGGGCTGTAGTGAGACCAAAGGGCAGGGCTCTGAATTGGAAGTGACTGGACCCCAGCCGAAAGCGGAGAAACCTTCTGGAGCACCTGTGAATTTTTATGTGATAGTACGCATCCTGAAGATCTATTGAGCACATCCAGTTGTCCTTCTCTAGGAAGGGCAGAATTGACTGAAGTGTGACCATTTGGAATCTTGTCTTTCTCACAGACTTGTTGAGTCTGCTGAGATCCAATATTGGTCTCCAGTCTCCCGTCTTTTTGGGGACCAAAAAGAACCTTGAGTAGATTTCGGGCTCTGAATGGTCTGTTGTAACTGGCTGAATGGCTCTTTTTTGTAGAAGTTTTAATACTTCTAACTCTGCAATTTCCCTTAGACCGGGTGGTACATCTGGAAGGGAATTTGAGTGAGAGAAAGGACTTTCCTCGAAAGGAATTTTGTAACCCTCGGATATGATCGACTGTACCCATCTGTCTTGAGTGAGGGAACGCCAGGCTTCTGGGTACAGCGATAGTCTTCCCCCGACTGCCTCCAAGGATGGACAGTCGGGCAACATCTCAGGGATGCTGAAAGGGCTTGTCAGAGAGAGACTCTCTGCTTCCCTGGTTTTGTGGACCCCCTCTGCCTCTAGAGTGGCGTCTGTTATTGTTACCCCCTCTGCCTCTAGGGGTAAACTGACCACGTGTATCCGGCGTGACTCCTTGGGATTTGCGGAACCACATTTTGCCACCCTTCTGTCCTTTAGGGTAAGGTCTAGAAGGGGTGGAAAAATGGACCCCTATGGCAGAAAGAGTCTTGCCGTCCTGCTCACACCTGGTCAATGTATCCTTCACTTGAGGGCCAAACAAAGCTGACCCATCAAAGGGAGAGTTTGTGAAGGATGCCTTAAAGGGATCTGCAAAATTACAGAGCCGCATCCAGGCTTGGCGTCTAAGAGCCACACCTGTACCTGCAGCCCTACTCGCTCCATCTGCTGCATATGATATCAGTCGCATGGAGGAGTTAGCAATAGAATTAAGGGTTCCTAGCTGCAAAGCAATTTTTTCTTGAGCCCCTGCAGCTGTGGGATCCTGTACTACTTCACCTAACTCCTTAAGGATGTCCCTTTGGAGTCTGGTGAAGTGACATAAGTAGTTCAGCGATCGCATAGCAAAGGTCGCTGAAGAGAACATCTGCTTACCATACCTATCCATGGTCCTAGAGTCCTTATTAGGAGGATGGACAGGTACGGAAGGATCTGCAAGTTCCTTCTTAGTGGCAGCCGCCACCACCATGGCATCAGCAGGGACACCTTTCGTAAGGAATTGCTTATCTGAAGGGGCAATAATAAATTTAGACGGCCTCCTAGGAACTGGCTCTACAGAGTCAGGAGCAGCCCAAGCCTTTCGAGCAATAACCTGCATAAGGGGGTCGAAAGGCGGAGACACCCAGGAGGTGGAGGGCTGAGATCCAAACGCCTCTAGGTATACCGACTCATCCTCAGAGGGATTATTGGAGGGCCAGTTTCCCCTCTGTTTAAGGAGTTCTAGGATGTCTGAAAAGGAGACATCCTCAGAGGGGATCTTGGGATCCCTCCGACTCATCTAAGTCGGTATCTGAAGTGATAGACTCAGGGGAGTCTACGTGTTTCCTCTTACAAGTCCTCTTGTGCGGAGGATCCCCTGACTGATCAGGAGAATCCTCGGAAGAGGGGGTTCTTCCCAGTGGGGAAACCTGAGGCGGAGGATCTCTGGGTCCGGGAGCAAGAGAGATGGCAGAGATATCGACAGGCACCGTAGAGGGAGGAGCTAAGGGAACAGACTGCTGGCTGAGTCCAGTGGCCAGCACACTCTTCATCACCTCGAAGGCTCCCCTCCCAGGGAGGTCCGAGAGAACCCGTTCCAAAGAAACCGGAACTCCAGGGCCCACCGAAAGGGAAGGCTCTGAGGCAGATGTCGGAGCTGAGCTCACCAAGGCCGAGGCTCCAAGGGGAAGAGTGGGGTCGGACAAGGGTCCGATGCCACTCACCCCCTCAGAGGAGACCAGGGAAGCCCGACCACCGAATCCCTCTAAGGAAGGTCTCGAAGAGGAGATAAGAGTAGATGCTGAGGGAGCAGAAGGGGGGGGTATCTGCCCCTCAGCCATAGCAGAAACTATTCCCGAAGACTCCAGCTCCAAACTCTGAGGTAGAGTCGAAGGAGGAACTGCAATAGGGTGTGGACTAATAGTCGTCTGTTGAGACGGACTATGTAGCATCTGGGCCAGTGCCTGTGATTTCAATAATCTACTGACCACCCTCTCTAAATCATGGTCAGAAAGCCTGGATGACCTAGATGATCGGCTCCGATGGCTCCGTTCCGAGAGGAGAGGTGAGGCCGGAGCCGAGAGTATCGGTTCCAAGGAAGGGGACCTGGACCTCTTCCTCGAAAGAACCATTGGAGCCGACGAAACCATCGATGCAGTCGGAGCCGAGGACTTTTCAGCACCGACAGAAGGTCTCGATGCATCGGCTCTGGCCGGAGCCGATACAGACATAAAGTAAGGGTATCGGAGCCGGTCGGCACCGACATTGAAGCCTGAGCCACATGGTGGTCGGAACCAGTCGGCGCCGACACCGATGTGACTGAACCAGTATCGGCACCGATAGCCATCGGTGCCAGGATCGGCTCCTGCCGGAGCCGATCTCGACTCGGAAAGAGTCGGAACCGAGGCCGCAGGCTTAGACACAGAAGCCTGGGCCTTGGAAGACTTGGAAGTCTTACTCGGAGCCGACTTAGCCGGAGAGCCCTCCGGTTTAAGAAGACCCTTAAAATTAATTTGTTTCTTCTCCTGCAGGACTCTCTGGCTAAAGGAATGACAAATCGCACAGGAGTCCTGCAGGTGGAGAGGTCCCAGGCAGTATAAGAAGTGTGACCGTCTGTCAGAGACATCTTCTGACAGCACGAGTCACACTTCTTAAAGCCTGAGACCCTTTCCTTGGACATGGTTGCAGAAAACACACACAACACAGTCCCAAAGAACAAGTTATCCCAAAAAATATAGATAACTAACCTCTCACACACACACACACACCCTAACAAGGGGTGGAGGAGAAGGCCTGACTAAAAAGTTAAGGAGTGAGGGAAATTTTAGTCAGAAAAGGGCTTAATATAAACTAAAAACGTTAAATATAAAGTTTTAAAGTGAAAAAGGGGCAAATATAGTATTATATAAAACACTTACCAGGAGCTGGTAAAAGGAGGACCTCATCAGCGATCTGGGTACTTACCGCCTTGCATCATGGGATATGGGGCTGCCTCGAGCTGGTAAAAGTGACTCTCGAGCTTAGCAGGATCGGCTCCGAACCCATCAAGCAAGAATGAAGGCGAGATTGACAACTTAACATCATACTTTTATTGCACTTAAGCTACATTCTGGGCTAAGCATTAAATTTAAAGGGAGGGATGTAATGTACACAGCGGTATGTCTTTAAGTATCCCATAAGGCTGCTGTATGCAGGATGTCACCTGATTCCTGTCATGTTTAGATATGTGCTGCCATCACACACAATGGCTTGTCTGCAATCTTAATCAGCTGTGTTTGATCACTTGCTTGATGTACAAGCCTACAAATAATTCTGAGCCCACAAGATCAGGACAATACAAAATGTAGGCCAGCAATAAGCTGTCAACCTTCCTTCAAAATGTGGAACACAAACTCTTATCAATTTGATACAAATGAATAAAATGCAGAACATTTACTAAAAACTTGAACTAACTAATAAGCTCACAGTAAGGTTAAAATTGTATGTTCATACTAAGAACATTCTGTTAATGAATTAATGATTCAGTATTATTTACCAAGGATGCTTGTTAAAGAAATTCCTAACAATGTGTGAGAGCCTTTCAGTGTGGAACAGCATGGAACAATGACACATTAAGACCCAAAATGAGGCACATTCCCCATAGTTAGGTACACTTTAGAGGTATGTATGCATTTGTCTCATATTTCTTAAATGGAATTTCATTGACTATTTATACATCAGTAATTATTTGGTATAGTAATGATTTGCATGTCTACTCTATTTTCTCCCTGTTGGATGCCCTTAAACAACTTTTTTTTTAAAGAATGCTGTTACATGCTGCTTACTTTGCACTTTTGTTAGCAAATGAAAGTCAGTAATGACTTCTAAAACTGTAATCTAACAATGGTGACTTATGTTGCTATCTATTATGTCTATCATAGCCTTAAACTTTTACCAGAAATTCATAAACTGTCATTTTCAATTGTTTACAGATTGTTTTTGTAAGTGTTGATTACTTAACTTAACAGATTTGTAAACATTTCTGGGTTACTATTCAGATTCTGAAGACTATAAAAAGGGTCCTTGAAACAAATGATCTACAACTACGAGTAAGAGGAATCTATATCAAGTCCAGAACTACTACTCTGATATGCAATGATCTTTATGACCAGTGGAGGGAAATTCTCTGTCTCACCTAACACCTGCTGACTTGGGATTTGGCCTGGTATGAAGAAAAGGATTGCTTAGAATCCTTATTAAAAGGAGGAGTGCTTGCTCACTTCAGCTAGCAGAAAGCAGCAAAATTTGCCAATTCTCTGCTTTTGCTGATTGTGACCCAGGACAGCTACATATCTTCTAGCTAGTGCTAATCCTGCCATGAACAAAAGAATCAAGGTCACTGTTGGGTTTTCTGCATTTATTGACAAAAATCAGCATGATGCTTAAAGTACAGTCCTAGCTACAGAATGTTCATCTTCATTGCTTCTACTTAGGAGCTGATGTTGGGTCCAAACATGAATGACCTTTGAAAACATACTTCACAAAGACATTCTGACGTACACACTTAATGAAATTAGGCACATCAGGGTAGTACGGAAAATGATTCCAGATTACACCCCCCCCCGTTCCAAAATGTGCTAGTTGACTGGGTTGTATAAACTGTGCAAATAGATGTTTTTTACTGCTGCTTTTGTGGCTCATGGCAGAAAATAATTTGAGACAGACCAGTTTACTTACCAGTTAACAAAGGAATAAATGAATTAAAATGACTTAAATTAGTGGCACAGTGCTGTCTTTACTATTTGCTGGCCCCCTTCCTGCATGAGTAGAGTCAGTAGTGACTTCAAACGTGTGTGAATTAATGCTGATGGTGATAGCCACTTGGGTCTCTCGGATGTCTTTTAGTTGACCCACAACAGTTGGGCTAACATTTTAGAAGTGTTTCTAAGACATTCCAATAAAAGCAGACCAAATGTGTCTGACTGTTCATGGTTTTCACAGCTAGTATCTATTTCCCAAAGCAGTCTCCTTTAAGGGCAAGCAGACTGCTGCAGTTTATGGGCTGGGTTATTTAAAAAGAAAAAAAAAAACAGCAGTGAAGGTGTCATCTGGCTTTGAGAAAGTGTGCTAGCATTGTCCAAGGGTGAGATATCTGCAGGCTGTCTATCAGATGGCTGCTTGTGGTGCACAACAGGATGGATAATGGATAGGTTCAGGTGGGATTGCAAAAAGGTGGTGATGGTCACAAAAAGTGTAGGTGACGCTAAAAGGCTACCTATTAATGCTAAGCACTCCTGGGAGGTATGCAGAAAAAGGGATTATCTTCTAAACTGGCACCCAGTTGCTGGGGGAATTTTTGACTAGTCTGTATAATGGAAAAGACATTTAAGAAGATGATTTTATTATTCAGAGAAGCAGAAGCAACATCATTTGAATGTACCCATGGATATGTGGACCATCAACAGAAGAGGAGTAGCTGCAGTTAAGGTGGACTGGTGGACAGTCAACATCAGGGCTGAAAATCAGGTATACCTGTGTCATGGCTGATGCTGGTTAGAATGACAGTAGAACATAATCCGAGTTATTCTCATTAGGGGTAACATATAATTATCAAGCATAGGATGGATATGGCCAATCTCTAACCAAATGGGATAGGTTAATTTGAATACAAAAAGGGAAGTTTGCTAGGCTTAAAATGGTCTGCAAGGCCAGCTAGCCTTGTACTTACCTATGAACCTGCTTTCAGAAGAAGATTCTGTATAAAAATAAAATAGCAAATATGTGTTTTTCCCACCTAAACTGCTTAATTAACACTTTGATATACATAAACCACAAATGTCCATTTTTATTAGAGCAATAAAGGGCACAGATTGTGTGCGCTATGGCTTTAACTAGATACTTGGGGAGCGTAAGTAACATACATTCATAATGCTTGCGTTATGTGTTAATATTTATGCCATGTTCATCCTTCATACATTTCTGCTTTGTGAACAGCATGTAGTAAAATAGTTATTCCACCAGAAGAGCGATGTCACTGTGTGAGAGAAACCAGCAGCAGGTATGTGAGCATACACATCATATGGTGGATGGGAGACCGACTTCACCTGATAAATACTTGCATAAGAAAGCAACAGCTTTCATATACTACACAAATGGAAATGTCCTTATTTGCAGCACGATTTTAAATGACAGATGACTCTGTTGCAGTCATCACACTTGGGTTGATTCCCAAAGCTGAGGAAGGGTGTAGGCAGTCAAGAAGTGTTAGGGCTGGCTAGCAGGTCTTGTAATACTGCTGTAGCAAATCCAGCTCTGTATTTAGAAAAAATAGGTAAGTGGTAATGCTTGGTGAAGGTGTGTACAGAACTCCAGGTTGCAGCTTCCAGAATGTCCCTGGTAGGGACTCTCGTGAGAAATGCTGTAGAGGTGGAAGTAGCCCTAGTGGAATGTGGTCTGATCCCCATGTGGGGTAGGTTTTCCATGGTGCTTGTAGCAGAAATGCATGCAGTGTGCTATCCATTTGGAAATGGTTTGCTTTGAAATGGCCTTGCCCTCTGCCCCTGAAGCAAAGCCGACTAGCAGCTGGTCAGATTTTCTGAAAGGTTTAGTCCTGTCAAGGTAGAACCTGAGCTGTTTGTGCATGTCCAAGGAGTGCAGGATGCTTTCCCCTTTATTCTGAGGATTAGGGAAGAAGGTTGGCAAATGGATGGATTGGTTTAGAGCCACACTGGACACCACCTTAGGCATAAAGGACGGGTTAGTCCTGAGGGAATCCCTATCAGCATGGAAAATAATGAAGGGTTCCACAACCATTAGTGCCTGTAACTCAGACACTCTTCTTGCTGAAGTTATGGCTGAAAGCAAGGCTGTTACACAAGAGAGGAATTTTAACTCTGCTGAAGCAGCAGGTTCAAAAGGGGGAAGCATGAGCTTTTCCAGTACAAAGTTAAGGTCCCAGGCAGGGGTGGGTGCTCTCCTAGGGGGCTTTAAGTTGTTAGCCCCTCTCAGGAACTGTTTGATGAGAGGGTGAGAAAATAGAGTTGGCTCAGTATTATAATGAGCTGAGATGATAGAGGCATGAATCGTAATGGAGGAGAAGGATACGCTTCTGTGGAATAGCTCTGCTAGGTAATCCAGTTTTTGAGGTAAGGAGGGCAGTGCTGTGTTTTCACTTTTCAGCATAGAATTTCCTATTACTAGGCCTTCTGGCTTTAAGAATGACATCCAGCACCTGTTTGCTGAGGGTTGCTGGTGGTGTATTCTGGGGATGAGCCAGGCTGCAAGGTTTAGGGTTTGTAACTGTGGATGCAAAATCTGTCCCTCCTGCTGAGACAGCAGGGTAGGGGTCTGATGAAGGTTCCAGGGTGGCACCTGTTGTCAGACTGCGTAAGAGTGGGTACCAATGCTGGCGTGGCCAGTCTGGGACAATAAGAATTGCTCTTGGCCTGTCCTGTTTGATCTTGAGTAGTACTTTTGAGAGGAGGGGCAGAGGGCGAAAGGCATAAATTGAGAGGTTTTCCCATTGGAAGGATAGGGTATCCACCTTCCAGGCCCTGCTGTGAGGGTTCCTGGTACAAAATCTGCTCAACTGGTGGTTTTCGGGGGGAGGCAAAGAGGTCCACCCCCAGTGTCCCCCATCTCTGGATTACAAGGTTGAAGGTGTTGAGCTCTAATTTCTACTCGTGTGGGTCTAGGAGATTTCTGCTTAAGTTGTCTGCCAGTGAATTTTGTTTGCCTGGCAGGAACTGAGCTTGTAGATGCACTTGGTTGCTCAAGGCTATGTCCCACAGGGCCATGGCTAACCTGCAGAGTGGGTAAGAATGGGTTCCCCCCTGCTTGTTTATGTACCACATAACTGTGGTGTTGTCTGTTTTTATCAGCAGCTGTCCTGGAAGGATTAGGTATTTGAAGGCTGTCAGAGCATTCTGTACAGCTAGCATCTCTTTTTGATTGATGTGCAGGAGAATTTGCCCTGAATGCATTTGCCTGCCATGTGAGCCCCCCATGCATAGTCTGATGCATCTATTGTCAGGGTTTGGGCGGCGAGGGGTTGAGTGAAAGGCAGTCCCTTGTTGTGGTTGCATGCTTCTGCCCACCAAAGGAACACTGCCCTTAGCCAAGGTATGATTGGAATGACTGTTTCTAGGTCCTGAGAATGTTGGCACCAAAGACTTTTTAAGTACCATTGAAGTTTCCTGATAATGCAGTCTTGCATATGGAATTAGCAGAATACATGAGGCCATGAACCCTATGGCGTGCAGTATTTTCCTTGCAGATAGCTGGGTTTTGGTGGCCATTTGTTTGAAGTAGTTGGTCAAATAGACCTGTTTCTCTGGAGTGAGAAATGCCATCTGGGAAGTTGTGTTCAAGCCTGCTCCCAGGAATATAATTTTTTGACTGTGCACCAGTTGTGATTTATTTTCGTTGATGGTGTATCCCAATGAAGTGAGGAGGCTTTTTACAAATGCCAGGTGCTGAAGTAGCATTTCCTGACTGTCCGCCTGAATCAGGCAATCGTCCAAGTATGGGAAAATTTGGATATTTCTCTGCCTGCAGTATGCAACGGTTGGAGCCAGGCACTTTGTGAATACTCTGGGCGCAGTAGATAAGCCAAAGGGAAGTGCATAGAGCCTGCCCTGAAATGTAGATATTTCCTGCAAGACTCCCTTATAGGGATGTGTAGATAAGCTTCTTTTAAGTCTAGGGTGACTAACCAGGCATCCTTGGTTAGCATAGGGCGAAGTTGTTGCAGGGTAGGCATTTTGAATTTTGGGATCATCAAAAAGGTGTTGAGAATTGATAGATCCAGGATTGGGTGCCAAGAGCCCTCTCTTATGGGCACCAGGAAAAGTCTGGAGTAGAAACCCTGCCCTCTTTGTTCTACTGGAACAGGTTGAATAGCTCTGATATCGAGCAGGGAAAGTACTTGCTTTTGAGCCTCTGCCCACCGGTTTGGAGGAAGGTCTGGAGACCCGCTTGGGGTTGGCAGTCAGTGGAGGTAGAATCTGTTCCCCTTGAATACAATGTTTAGGACCCATCGGTCCTGAGTAATGGACATCCAGTTTTTTGCATGAAGGGCAAGTTTTCCTCCTAGGGGCACAAGTAATTGGGTAGGGCTGGGAAGGATAATTGAAAAGTCATTGTGAACTCTTTCCATAAGGGGGCGGCTTACCACTCCCTGTTTTTGAGGTGGGAGCACTCCATTGTTTAGATCTCTGCATACCCTGAGACTGTAGTCTGGGTGGCCTGTTTCCCCTTGGTTTGGAGTAAGAAGGTCTGGAAGGGGCTAGAAAGGCCAATTTTTAGAAGGCCAATGCCTACTGAATCTAGGTGGCTGCACTTGTAAGAATTCTTTAACAATTTGCATAGATTTAGCTTTTTCTTCCATCTTTTTAAGAACCTCTTCTGCTTTGGTGCCAAAAAACAGTCCTTATTTAAAGAAGCATCCAGTAATTTTGATTTGACATGATCTGGCAATGTTTGTTCCTTCAGCCAAGCATGCCTTCTCAGTACAGACCCAGTGACTGCAGCCCTGCAAGATGCTTGTAGGGCATCAAAGCCGCACTGCAAAGTATGCTTACTAACTTGGTTTGCAGAATGTATTAACTCTTGCAAATCTTTATTTTCTGCACAATCTGGGAGATAACACCATAATTTGTTTAATTAGTTCCATAATATGTTGCTGGTACTTCAACATGTGAAACTGGCAATTCAATGCCCTGATGGCAAGAGTTGCAGAGGTATATACCTTCTTACCCCATCTGTCTAAAGCTCTGGAATCCCTGTCTGAAGGAGTAGGGTTTTTGGCTGTAGTAGCCTTAATACCTTTACTTCCCTGGGAAATGGTTTCTGGATCCGCAGTAGGATGCTTAAAGAGAAATTTGTGAGAATCAGGTACTCTGTAGCACTTGTCAGGTTTTCAAGGGCCAGGGGTAAAGTGTCTGGAGTAAAACTGGATACCATGCAGACATCATCTACAACATCCAAGACAGGGGGTATAGCTAGGGGCCTTTGCTGAGGCAACTCTAAAAATTCTGTGAGTCTCTTTTTGAACTGAGGGTAGTCCTGGCATTCCCAGCGGAAATGCTCTCTTAAAGTATGCAAGGTTTCACCAAAAGAAAAATCGTCTGGAGGGGAGTCAGAGGGAATGGATTCCTCTGCATCTGAATCCTCATAGGTTGATAAGGACATGTCCTGATAATCAGAAGGGTGAAAGTCATCAGACTCCTGGTCTGTAGAATCAGAATGAAACTCAATTCTTTGTCTCTTAGCAGGGGAAGGCTGGCTTAACCTAATTAGGGTAATAACGTTCAGCCATTCTAAGCATTGTTTTTGTGGCATGGGCACTTGAGCATGCGCTTTGGTCATCGGTTTTCTAGGCATAGTGCGTACTCTGGGCCTGAGAAACTCAGTAGTTTCAGCTAAAAATGAAGTTGGTTTAATTCGAACATTGGTAGGTCGGAATACACCCTCAGAAGCAGGTGCCTGCACAGCGGCTCCAGACCCATCCAAGGTAGAGAAATCTGCAGGTTCTGTAGTCGAAGAAGCATCTTGCGGCATACTGGACTCCGAATGGGTCTCAGCAGAGGCCTGCAAATCTGCAGAAGCAGGCATCAGGGGCTGCAAAGGTACCTCACTGTGTACTGGCTGACTGGCGACTAGCTTAACGGAAGCGTCGTCGGCAGTTTTGCACCTATGCAGTCTGTCTCTGTCTTTATCTTTACGTTTTTTCAGAAGATCGGTAGTTGGATGACTTATCAAAGCCATTTTGGAATACGGACAACAACAGTGAAAGAATTTAGCAACAAAGATAGCCGGGTGATGACTGGTTTGGGCGTTAAACAAGGCACAAAACCGACAGCAAGAGACATCGTGGTCTGGGCCTAAACAGGTGATGCAGTAAGAATGAAAATCTCTGTGAGGTATTTGCTTTCCACAGGCAAGACAATTGTTAACTTTTTCTGACATCGGTTAGAGCAAGTAGAAAGGATCCCCAACGGGGTACTTAGCTTTAGAAGGCTTTAGGTTTGAACTCGAAAAACGAAAATGTCAGGTAGCGGCCGACCGGCACTTGCAAACTGCTACTGCTTCAGGCTCCTTCTCGGCAAGAAAGACTGATGTAATGGCATCGGCTGCCTGTTTTATACCCCTGACAATCTGATGTCATGGAAGAGGCGACAGCATCCGACGCAGAAATCCTAAGACTCTGGTATTTGGGCCGACTGAGGGCTACCTGCAGGCAGATAACCCAAGTGTGATGACTGCAACAGTGAAACACGAAGAACATCACAAAGGGTTAGTCTACAGATGTTACAGCAGCTACTCAAAAATGAAGGCATAGTAAAACTCTTAATATCTGAGAAAATCTGTCATACTGATTAATGAAATTATGGATTACATGACTTACAGAGGGGAGGCGGGAAGAGTATAGGAAGCAGAAGAAATCATCTTCCAAAATGAGTATTACTGTAGTCCGTAGATGAGAAATACCTTTTCAAGAATTTGATGAATCCCACTCCCTGAAGTGACAATTTGCTGGAGAGTACAAAAAATTAGTTTGTGAATATACTTCTGACTAGTGCAATCTTACAAGACACAGTAGTTGCCTGCACTGTTTCACAAAGCTGAATAGTTTTCTAGGTTGCAGAACAGCACACATTTGTAATGTAGACATGTCCATCAGCTGCATATGAGGCTAATTTTTCACAGCAAAATCAAAAGGAATACACTGCAGCAGCTGGTGGATATTTAGATGTGGGCCTATTACGCATATCAGACATAGACATGAGGGTCAAAACTTTGATATGTACATCTTGTCTCTTCTGCACTTTTACATAAAAGAACACATGCCCATCTACCTACTTAACTGAATAAACTACTGGAAACTTCAACAAGGTGTCTTTTATTCCTTACACAGGGAGGGTATCAGAGAGACAGTCCCCTAGATTTGCTACCTAATATGATTTTATCTGTATTATAGCAATAACCCACGCCTGGTTGTGGGTAATGCTAAACTTACCCACGGTTGGCGTGGTTTGGTCACGAGGGCGAAGCCCGAGGGACCAAACAAAGCCAACCATGGGTAAATTTAGCATTACCCACACCCAGAAGTGGGTTATTGCTATTATACCATGACATTATTTAAGAAAAGAAACTATTACTTTTCTTAAATAATGGCATAGTATAATGCCTGTTTGCTGCCCTTCCGCAGATGTCTGGCATCGCGGCAGTTCTGATGTACTGCGCCTGCACAGTACATCAGAGCTGTGGGCAAAGCAGGAGAAAGCAAGATCTCTGTTGCTTTTTTTTTAGCTATGTTAAATGAGTTTAACATAGCGAGACAGTTTTAAAATAAGCAACGGAGATGTCCGTTGCTTATTTTAAAACTGTCTCGCCATGTTAAACTCATTTAACATAGCAAACATAAAAAGCAACGGAGATCTTGCTTTCTCCGTGCTTTAAACACTGTCTCGCTATGTTAAATGGGTTTAACATAGCGAGACAGCTTTAAAATAAGCAACGGAGATCTCCGTTGCTTATTTTAAAGCTGTCTCGCTATATTAAACCCATTTAACATAGCGAGACAGTGTTTTAAAAAAACGAGTTATACTAATGGAAAAAAGTCCGGGCGATCGGACCTTTTTCCATTAGTATAACTCGATTTACAACGGGCACGCTGGCCAATCAGCGTGCACGTTTTGGGGGGGTCATGGTATAATAATCCTTAATACACTGTTTCTTGTTATTCTTATCACCCTCTCTGTCACAGGTAAGATAAGAGACTTCACCCGAGCTTTTGGTTTACTTCTGTTTTCCTTTTTTTACATACGAGGATAACAACTTTAATATCTAAACAATAAAGCATCAACTCCTCATGTGAGAAGTAATTTATCAGAATTTTTCAACAAATGGCAGTTAACATTCAGAAGTGTGCACACAATCAGCATGCCTGTTGCAAATCCAGTACTGCCTTCGACAAAAATACCACTGCTAAACATACCTGTCAACCTCATAGCACAGGAAATATGGACAATCCCTAAAGTAATGGGGGGTGGGTGAAGGACCAAAAAGTAGGGACAAATTTTAAATGCTGCTCTTATAACATCAGAAAGTTGCTAAAGAAACAGGTTTTGAGGTAGCATGCATTTTCTGAAGAATATAAAATCTGAAACTCAAATGTGTGTCATTATTTAGTGACTTAATCTTTAGTGATTTTTCCTGAAAACCACAAATTTTATGAGGAACAGAACAAAATATGAAGCAAATGTCTGGACATTCTGTGGGAATCTGGAGAGTTGAGAGGTATGTTGCTGAAGAAAACAAAAATCCTCACAGCTGTAGCTGTTTCAAACAAAAGCTATAACCACCATATTCATTCCACAGCTAAGCAAAGAAGCACATCCCCCTTGAAAGACATGCAAAATGAAAAGGAACAAAATTCTACCTGGAAATGTTAATAAAAAAATTAACCAAACAACATTTTTCTCACTGGTTTATTACATACTGTTAAAAAATACTGCTACTTTGACTGGGATTCAAAGAAGTCACTGTACTAATTAGACATGTATTAGGCATTGAAACCACCAAGAGCCTGAGCAAATGACTGCAAAATTATAGAGAACCTACTGTAACTATTTTGGGGGGAGTCGGGAGTGGTACTAGGTTGCAGCACTACAATTGGGTGCATGACTGACATTATATACTTCATAATAACGGAAAGCTAGTGCTGCTGAGTCACTAGACACACGCACGCACGCACACACACACACACACACACACACACACACACACACACACACACACACACACACACACACACACACACACACACACGTAGTTTAACACCATGTAGCTACATCTGACATTCATCCAGCACTGAAAATACATAACTGCCATCAGACAGCCCTGTAAGTGTGGACAGCAAGGTACCAACCATGTTTACTAAAAAAACTGTGAAGAAATGGAGGTAGGTAGGAAAAAAGACAGAGGAAAACACACAAGCATAATGTATGAAAGGTGGTAGGAAGGAAGGG
Organism: Protopterus annectens; assembly: GCF_019279795.1. NCBI lineage: Eukaryota > Metazoa > Chordata > Ceratodontiformes > Protopteridae > Protopterus > Protopterus annectens. Next base: position 481,855,997 of record NC_056749.1, on the reverse strand, counting down.
TACTTTTTCTACAAGAAAGAGTTACTTTTTTCAGATATAGAAAATAAGGGTGGGTAGGAAAGGTAATGAGGGAAAGCTGTGTTTGAGATAGAGGAAAAAGGTCAGGTAATATGGGCAGACAGATAAAAAAAAAAAAAAAAAACAGACTCCGAGAACTGGTAGAGCCACAAATGGTTGGAAGGACAGTGGATGGATCAAGCATATAGAGGATGGAGAAGTAGTGATTGGGAGGGCTAGACAACCAGCAAGGAATGGGAATGACACATATGGGAGAGAAACCATCTGGATGAGGATAGGATCCTGGTATGGCTGGATGCCAGGTCAGCCAGAGGATGACAAAATTAGGCATCACTCATTTGGGTAGCCAGTGTTATTGGCTGGTTATTCCACATGTAGTCTGCCAGTTTAATAACTGTGCAAGCTGAAGCAGAAGTTGCTTCACATTTGTAAGGTGGACAGCCACCAGCCTCCACAACTAGCACTATCAGACCAGGGCAGACACCTCAGGAGCACTTTTGAGAAAGGGGCCTTCAATTCACCTCTTGCCATGAGACACAGCCATGGAGGGCATCAGTGAACCCTCCAAATCATCTATAGCAAGTGACCATCATCTCTCTGTTGGAAGGTAGAACTGGTAGCCACTGGTGACACAGAACCAGAAGCTTTGGCCTGCATAGACCAAGGTTACCGTCAAGGTAACTCTCTCCTCCTCTTACACAACTGGGCCTACGGAAGGCTGACACAACTGGAAAAATTAATTCACACACATGCTAGAAATACAGTTGCAACTGTACATTGGGCTGATACAGATGTCATACAGATCCTGCTGCTGTAAGTGTCTTTCCCACCTTCTGTAATGTCCAGCTAAGCTTGTGCTCCTGAACCTCTGGCAAAGTACACACTCCTAAGTATTATATAAAACACATAAGAGAGCGGGAAAGAGTGCTGCAGAAAAAAAAAATTCTTGCACTACATGTCAGATTCTCTCTCCCTAACCTATTCCTCCTTCTGGCACAGAAGGTCAGAGTTGTGATGCTGGCACTGCTCACCACAATGGGTGATACCAGTGGCAAGCACACTCATGCCAGATATTCACCTTCCACAAAGGCCTATTATACTTCCATAGCACATACTCCTGAAAGTCCCTGTGCATGAAAACAAGAAAATCTTGCTTTCTGTAGCACACCAAGCTGGAACTTTGCATTTCATAACACTTGAAGTAGCCATGTCAGCTCATTCAGGTCCACTTCAGAAAAATATCAGCCCCATGTGCATGGATATATGTTTGTACATCATATGTCATGCGATGTAGAGCTTTGTCATTGGCACCACTGTATGCACCTAGCACTGCAAATCTATATAGAATTGTAATGCTGTGCTACAGGCATACCCATGCTACATGCATAAGCATACTAGTGATATGCATCAGTACCACCAGTATGTCTAGAAGCCCAATGCACTGTGGTAGCAGCAATTCAGAAACAGTGTTGCTAAGTGGCTTTGTTAGCATGATCACTAAATAGTGCTTATTAGTGTGATACAAAATGTCTGTCATTTTGTACAATATTGCTAATTACAGTGCAACTGCGGAATAGAAGAATTTACAGTTCTGTAGACTTAGAGCTTTACGGAGTTAAGGAAGGAGTCCTGTATGGTAAAGTACCTTAGCAAGCACAATAACTTAAAGCCCTGTCACTATTCTCAGTACCCTACAGACTGCCAAGAGGTGACCAGTGTTTGGAATACAAGGCATCCTCCCATCCAATACTAACGGATTTACTGCACATCAGCAAGTCAAATGGCATCAGAAATACTCAGTGTAGGGATCTGAACTTCTTCTGCAACATAAGCAGAATGGTTTGGAGGGACAGGTATATGTCTTGAAGGATACCACTGCTTTAGAACAGACTTCCCATCCACATAAAACAAAGCTCATCCCTGTCCATATTCAAGCGCAACTTGGATCTATGGATGGAAAACAGAAAATGTACCCGTGGACTGCCCTCTGTACTACTAATGTTTTATCCCATACGTGGGTCCCTTCAAATTATCTACTGTATGATCCAGTTGATATATAATTATTGACCATGGGATGGGTAAGGTCAATCTCTAACCAAATGGGATAGATTAATTCAAGCACATAAAGGGAAACTGGCTAGGCTTAAAATGGCCCAGAATGGCAGCTAGCCTAGTACTTACCTTTGAACCTATGTATAAAACCTATTGTGGATGTCATCAACACTGAGACAGACATTTTGATGTTCATGTAACTAGGCACACAAGATACTGGCATACCACTGCACCATCTTTCTGTGACTGTAGAGGTTTATCTGTGTGCAGTGGAAGCCTTCTGAAGGGTATGCTGCATGGGGTTTGGGTTTGCAAAGCCACAAGCTGAGGCATGTTTACATTTCATAGCTGAGGCATGTTTACATTTCATAACTGAGGGGGTGAGGCTGTGCATATCACTAACTGCAGGTAATAAACAAGAGCACTAGGGGCCTTGGCCATGGTTACCATAGAGAAATAGGGGAAGAGCCTGGGAATAGCAGTAATTCTGAAAAACATATGCAAAAGGTGAGTTGTGACCATAGATGTGGGCATTCTGAAGCACAACATACACACCTACTGACTGACATGTTTTTGCCAACAGGTGCACATGTTCTGGCATGGTTACGCCAGGGAGGCAGTGCCTACAAAAGTTCACCACCTAGGCAAACCAAGTTCTATGTAGTCTCTCCACACACAGGCATGCAGCTCCTATGCAACATTGTCATAGACGGGTAGCACTGAGATAAGGTTTAATTGGGTATGGTGGAGGATGTGCATGTTATGGGTATCCATAGTAGGTCTCTGCAACAGGTTCAACATAGGGTTACTAATACGGTACTCCAAGCAAAGGAAAAGGCATGGGACATTGTGACAGATCCATCACAGAGGCTGGTCTGCCAATAGTGAAGTGGCTCAATGAGTCCAAGGAGTTTTGATCTCAGTCACTGGATATATGGAATGGCTCTTTACATCTGAGGGCGGCTTGGATGTGGGAACTACTAGCTAACTGTGTGTCAGTCTTGGACTCAGCAGGTTAGTAGTGTCCATTACAGTAAGCTTAGCACACTCCATTGCATTTGAATTGAAGGCCTATTTGCATATCTGTCTTTTCAGGCATCTCAGGTCTGCAACTGCAATAACCTGCACAGTAAAGTATGTCTGTCAAAGTATGCTTTTGCTGAATTTTAATGTGTAGTACTATGCATGGCAGATGGTGTTACAGAGGTATAAGTGTGGGGGGAGACTGTTGTCATGTGTGTTTCAGCTTTAATAAATGATCCAAATTCCATGGCAAAGTGCAGCAGAGCAATACACACATGAACAGTTCCAGTTTAGAACCTTCTGACAGGAGAATGCAGGGATGGTAACTGAGAGGTCAGGTTCTGACTAGTTTGAGCTGGCTTCTACTTTTATGTGCTTCAGAATGTAAGGCACCAGCTAGCACAATAAAACTAAACTGGGTGACTTAAAAAGTGCTCTAGAAGGTAACATTTTAATCTAATTTCAGTTTCAAATGTATTACTTGATAGAGATCGTGTGTTATGTTACAGTACAGATCTACTCCCAAATGACTCCCCTAGCAGGTTTAGCAATATAATGGTAATGAGAGATCTATTAAATACAAATGGTTTCATTGGAAAAACTCTTAATGCAGAATTGAACTTAAATGGGTGGTAAGCTGGGTGGTGGGATAGAAGAAAGGGAGTGAAGAAATGTAGCGATGGATTTAGTTATTGGGCCAGAGAGGAAATTAAGAAGAAAAAAATAATTATAGGGACTGAGTGACAGAAAATCTACACACAATTAGCATCAGAGGATGCCCTTGTTTCCGTTGAGATTGTGAAATGTTTAGCGTCTCTAGCTGCACCACTGCTAGATCTGCCCTGGTAAGTGTTGTCAGGGTAACTATAGTAGAATTATTTGTGAATGGGTTAACAGTAGTGAGGAAGACTATAACTGTGATATGCTTAGTGGTTGGTTAGCAGAACTGATTCACTGCTGTGGGGAAAAGGGGAGTCCATTTGCACAGTATGTGGTTGTATTCTGAAGATCATAATTACTCCCTGGTAGGAGTAGAGTTAGGTAAGAAAAGGGGTGTTGGTAAGAACAAATCTGACAGTATGAGGACAGATGCGACCGCAAAGGGTCACATGAGAAAAGGCAGGCAGGGGAATACAAAACACAATGGAATAAGACAAAGTGAGGGTTTACTCTGGTTGCAGTAAATGCAGAAATTGTTAGTTGTAGGATGTGCACTAAAGTATTGAAAAATAGGGTCAATAAACCAACTGCAATGTTAGGTTATAGAATGTATAAAAAGAAGTTATGTGCCTACCATAACATTCCATGTTTGTTGTCCCATCTCGCCTTCATTCTTGATGGTTGGGACCACATCCCCAGCACCTGGTTCTTGGGTGGCTCACTGGAACAAACTCTTCAGGATCGTTGAACCAAAGGATGCCGTTTTCCGGGAGGCCACATCCACTTTGTAATGAGAGACAAAGGTATGAGGATTTGCCCATGTTGCTGCTGTACAGTTTGAATCTAAAGGTAATTTAGCTTGGAAGACAACAGAGGTGGCTAAGGCCCTGGTTGAATGTCCTCTGGGTCTTCCTGGAAGCGTCTTTTTACGCAAACCGTACAAATAAGTGATTGTGTCTGACAGCCATTTTGATAATGTCACTTTAGAAACCGGATAACCTTGCTTATTGTCAGCAAAGTATATGAACAATTGATCTGATTTTCTGAGGTCTTTTGTCCTATGTAAATAAAAAAGTAATTGTCTATGAATATCCAGTTGGTGTAATCTATACTCTGCCTTGTTGCCATAATTGGGGAAGAACACAGGAAGCTCAATGGACCGATTTAGGTTATACTCAGAACAAACTTTAGGCAAGAAAGAAGGAATGATCCTTAGAGAGACTCTATTTTTGTGAAAAATGAGATACGGCAGGCGAATAGACAAAGCATGTAATTCAGAAACCCATCTAGCTGAGGTTATAGCAACCAAAAAGAGGGTTTTCCAAGATAAAAACTTCAAGGGACAAGATGCTGCTAGTTCAAAGGGGGGCAGAATCATTGAAGTTAAAATCAAGTTTAGGTCCCGGGGGGGGGGGGGGTTCTCTTACTGGGGGCTGTAAAAGCATTGTACCTCGTAAGAATGCTCTGTACAACTTATGGGACATAATGTTTGAACCCAATTCTCCTACATGGAAATTGGAGATGGCAGCCAGTTGGACTCTAATAGTAGCTGCAGCTGCCCCTTTTTTGAAGGTTTCAGCCAGAAAGTCAAGAATCTTGTGAACAGGAGCCTTAAATGGATCAATGTTATTTCTTTTGGCCCAGTAAGAGAACCTCTTCCATTTGCTAGTGTAAATCCTCCTGGTAGTGGGCTGTGGGAGGACACTAGAATGTGTTGTACAGCAGGGGAAATGTCTGGGAGCCTGGCTAAGACTGGAAGTGGAGTAACCAAGCAGTCAGCTTGAGAGTTTGAAGGGATGGGTGAAGCCCACCTGACTGATGCGCCAGTAGGTCTGGAACTGCGTCCAGTATCCAGGGCTCCAGTTGAAGGTGATGGTGAAGCAACAGAAACCATATCTGATGAGACCAGTAAGGAGCAATGAGGATGAGTTTGCAACCCAATGACTTTGTTTTTTGAAGTACCTTTGGAATGAGAGGGAAGGGTGGAAAAGCATATAGCAGTCCCAGAGGCCAGTCATGAACAAGTGCATCCCTGGGTGACTGTCCCGGAGGGGGGACTAAGGTGAAGTAGCTAATGCATTTGTTGTTTAGGGGAGTGGCAAAAAGATTGCAGCATGGCTGGCCCCATTTGCGGAAAATCAAGTCCGCAACTTCTTTCTTCAGGGACCAATCATGAGGAATGAGGATAGCCCTGCTAAGCCTGTCTGCTATCATGTTGGATTTTCCAGGAATGTGAGTTGCAATCAGAAAACATTGGGAAGACATCGCCCATTGCCATACTCGAAGAGCCTCCTGACACAAGGGGTAAGATCTGGTTCTGCCCTGCTTGTTGATGTACCATACCACTGACATACTGTCTGTCTGGATTGCAATAGTCCCTGTAAGTAGAGAGTCCTGAAGTGCCTGCAGTGCCAGAAGCACTGCTCTCCTCTCTAGAACACTGATGTGCGGATGGTACTCGTGAGGTTGCCACATCCCTTGGGCAGTCCGTCCCAGATAATGCCCCCCCCCCTATCTGGGAAGTGTCCGTGGTCACTGTAGCTACCGGATGGGGGAAGACCAGCCACCATAGTAGGTCCTTTTTGCAAGATTCTGTGATCAAGATCATGTGTGACATTGGCAATTCCTGGAAAGACCACTAAGCGAAGAGAAGCCACTGTAGAATCCACATGTGGAAGTATGCTAAAGGAAATAGCATAATAGCTGCAGCCATTGAGCCTAGTACTTGTTAAGACTTGTCTTGCCTTAACTCTCATCTTGTTTATGAGAAAGGAAACTTGTTTACGAATGGTTGACACCCTGTCTAGAGGCAGTTCTGCTATCATGCGTCTTGTATCTAAGTCTGCTACTATAAAGATAACAGACTGATAAGGCAACAAGGCAGACTTTTCATAGTTTATTGTGATGTCTAACTGGGAACAAGATTGGATTGTGTAGTCCCATGCCTTGATTAGTTGATGCTCAGTGGTAGCAGTGAGGAGCCAGTCATCTAGATATGGAAACACCTGGAATCCTAGACGCCTCAGGTGAGCCGTGACCACTGCCATACAGTTGAACACCCTTGGGGGCTGTAGTGAGACCAAAGGGCAGGGCCCTGAACTGATAATGACTGGCTCTCAGACAGAAGCATAGGAATCTCCTGGATTGCCTGTCCATTTTTATATGGTAGTACACGTTCTGGAGATCTATGGAGAACATCCAATTGTCCTGACCCAATAAGGGAAGAATGGACTGCAGTGTCACCATCCAGAACTTTGTCTTTTTACCGATTGGTTTAGCTTGCTGAGATCCAAGATTGGTCTCCAGTCTCCTGTCTTCTTTGGAACTAAAAAGAACCGTGAGTAAGGTCTGGATCCAATTTGGTTTGCAGGAACTTCCTGGATGTCTCTTTTTTTCTAGCAATCTTTGAACCTCTAGGATTGCATGATCCCAAAGATTGGGTGGAACATCTGGGATAGAACATTTGTCTTTTGAGAGGGACTGAGAAAAAGGAATTTTGTAACTCCTGGATATTATTGACAGTACCCATGTTTCCCTCTTGAAAGATTGCCAGGCTGCTGGGTACAGTGATAGTCTGCCCCCGACTGCCTCCAGAGGTGGACAGCCAGGCCTCCCTTCAGGAGTACTAGAAGGGCCTAGCAGGGAAAGTATCTCTGTCACCCTGCTGTTGTGGACCCCCAATGCCACGAGGGCAGCATCTTCCATTATTGTTTTCTCCTCTGCCCCTGGGGGAAAAATCACCACGTGTGTTAGGAGAAGATCCCTGGGATTTTTGGAACCACATTTTCCCACTCTTCTGACTCTTGGGATAGGGTCTACATGGAGTGGAAAAATGGACCCCTACAGCAGAGAGAGTCTTGCCATCCTGTTCACACTTGGTGAGAGTCTCTTTTACCTGAGGCCCAAACAAGGACAAGCCGTCAAAGGGGGTGTTGGTAAATGAAGACTTAAAGGGTTCCGCAAATTGACAAAGGTGCATCCAGGAGTGTCTGTGTAAGGCTACTCCAGTACCTGCTGCCCTACTCACTCCATCTGCCACATAAGAAATGAGCCTCATGGAGGAGTTTACCACAGAGGTCAACATTGCAAGCTGAGAAGCTGCCCTGTTTGCAACTCCCTCAGCTGTAGGATCTTTCAGGGTATCTCCTAGCTCCTTCAGGAGATCCCTCTGAAGTTGTGTAAAATGTGACAAGTAATTCAGCGATCTGAGAGTAAAAGTCGCTGAAGAAAAAACATGCTTCCCATACCTGTCCATCGTATGAGACTCTTTGTTTGGTGGATGGACAGATCAAGACGTTTCCGCACTTTCCTTCTTGGTGGCTGCTGCCACCACCATGGCATCAACAGGGACTCCCTTGGAGAGGAAAGACATCTTCAGGAGCTGTAATACATTTGTTAGGTCTCCTCAGAACAAGTTCCATGGTCTCTGGAGCGCTCCATGCCTTTCGACTCACTACAGACAAAAGTGGGTTGAAAGGCGGAGACACACAAGAGGTGGAGGGTCGGGAACCAAATGCGTCCAGGTATACAGACTCATCCACAGAAGGGGTAGGGACTTCCAGCCACCCCTCTGTCTGAGGATTTCCAAAATGTCTTAAAAAAAGACATCCTCAGAGGGGGACTGTGGGGACCTTTCCGACTCATCCAAGTCTGTATCCGAAGTGATAGACTCAGGGGAGTCTAGATGCTTCCTCTTGCATTTCTTCTTCCAAGGGACCTCCTCCAAATGTTCAGGGGAGGTTACGGAAGAAGTTGGATCACCCAGTGGGGCATCCTGGGGCACAGGTTCCCTACACTTGGCAGGAGGAGGGGCAGAGGCCGGCACAGGCACTGAGGGAGAAGGAGCCAATGGAGCCAAAGGTTGAGCAGTCTCAGGAGACAGCACGCTCCTCGTCACCTCGAAAGCACCATGGTTCTGAGTTGAAGGAGCCTCCAGCTCTGAAGAGCCCAGAGATCTTCTTCGAACTGGGAGTGAAGGCTCCGAGGCCGATGTAGGAGCCAAGCTCACCTGCGCCGAAGCTCCGAGAGGGAGAGCGGGGTTGGACAAGGGTCCGATGCCACTTACCCCCTCAGAGCCGGTGAGAGAGCTTCGGTGCCCAGACCCCTCGACGGACTGAGACATCGAGGAGATCAGAGCATTAGTTTGAACGATAAGGGAAAAGAAACCAGAGCCGACAGTTCCACTACCACAACTTCCATGCACTCCAGCTCTGAGCTCAAGAGAGTTGGAGGACGAATCGATGGAGAAGCTGGGAGGGCCGAAGGAGCCAAATCCTAATGGGCTGGACTCGAGAGTAATTTAGCAAGTGCCTGTGACTTGAACAGCCTTTTGACCACTCAATTCACGTCATGATCCGACAGTCTGGTGGTCCGAGAGGAGTGTGAAGAGGACCGGTGACTGCCTGCTCCAGGTTGCAGCAGCGGAGATTGTGCAGCGGAGCATACTGGCTCCAAAGAGGGAGACTTTGATCTCTTATGGATCTGGACCAGCTTCGAGGACACAGATGGAGCCGCCAGAAACTTAGCTTTGTCGGAGCCAATGCTGGGGGCTGACAGAGCCAAAGGCTTCTCAGTAAGTTTTGTCTGTTCTGAGCTTGGAAGTGATGGCTTGGAGTGTTTCTCAGACACTTTGGCTGGCTGAGGACCCTGAGATGAGGTATCTTGAGGGTTCTTCAGGAGGCCACTTAAGATAAGCTTATTTTTTCTTTTCTGCAGGACTCTGGAACTGAAAGCATGATAGATGGAGCGTGAGTTCTGCAGGTGAACAGCCCCTAAACAATAAACGCAACTGGTGTGCCCATCTGTAAGGGACATTTTCTGGCAACACGAGTCGCATTTTTAAACCCGGAGGGTTTAGACTCTTTAGACATAACTAGCAGGGAAAAAAGATTTCCACAGAGAAAAAACTATCACTCACAGCCTACAACAAGCAGAAGTAAACAGGCTGATAACCACAAAGGAAAGAACTTTTAAAACTATCTTTTTTTATTTAATTTTATTTTTTTAAAGAAAAAAGGAAGGAAAGGAAAAAAGGGGGAGAGCCTTTAACGTAAACGGCAACTCCCCCAAGGGGAGAGCCTCTAACTAAAATGGCAATCCCAGAGAAAGGGTGAAGAAAGGGAAAATCCCTCTAACTTAAATGGGCTCTAAGGGGAAAGCAGGCCTGAAAGAGGAAAATGACAGCCAAAAAACACCACAAAGAGCAGAGAAAAAGGTTGTTAGACTAATAAAGAAAAATACATGCTCTATTGAGTCAATATAACCAGTAAATTACCAAAAAAGTTGCAAGTAACTATAAAAACTCAAAGTACTTAGCCTGAGCCAGTATGGAGCAATCTTGATGCTGCAAGCGGCAAACAAGACCTGGGTAGTTGCCACTAGGCATGTTGGGATAAGGGGTAGCCTCGAGCCAGTATAAGCTCTTGAGCTTTAGTAAATTGGCCGAGTCAGAGCTGAGGATTGGCTCCGAACCAACCAGCAAGAACAAAGGCAAGATAGGACAACATAACATTAGTATTTTAGTTATAGGAGTTCAACGATGAACTCTTATAATATGGATATAACTGATGAGATCCTAGGAATATGTAAAAATAATGATGGGCACAAGTTTTGGGACATTATATGCATGGTTTGTTCTGCAGGAAATGAGCTTTCATATTTGTTTTGCAAAGAGAAAGTTTATTAATTACTTATATATGAGAGTGTATTTGAGGATAAGGAAAACCACTTATCAGACAAATAAATATGTGAGAGTCCTGTCATGTACTTTAATTAAGAGCTAGGTGACTGGCACTGCCTCGGAGATATTGCCAGGTTACATGTTTAGAGTGATCAGGACATAATTCTGATATAATAATTTTAAGACAAAGTTGAGCTATTTATTAGCAAAATCAGAGTTATATCTATCTATTTTGGCACTCTGTGCCATTCTCCAATTTGGTGCCCCCTCAACTTTAAGTGGAGGAGCAAAAAAAGAAAAAGAAATCCTTCTTTAAACTGTGATAACCTTCTTGTTACTGGTCAACCCCACACACAGAGTACAAAGTGCTTCAGCCGTGATTGCAAATGCAGCCAAAATAGGCATTTATTTCTGAATACCGGTACTTTACACAGCATGCACAGAGCGCTGAAGTGCTTCAGCCCTGACCACAAACACAGTAACTGCTAATCATATCCACTAATACCATGCTCTAATGGCAACTTTTTCCTTTAACTCACCCTAGGTATGCCCCTCAGAGAATTCCATCCATCCACTGGCACTTAGCGCATCTCAGTAAAATGTGTATGACTTCAGTTGAACAACATACCACTCTGTTATGTGCTCTTGCAAGTTTGTCAAGGATTGGTACTTGCGAATTATCGCAACCAGATTCTAAAGGACTCAGTATGCAGTTCTGCATGGTACAGATGGTCAAACAGCATAACAGTAAGTACAACTGCTATAGTGTAATGGAGTGAGTTGGTTGTATGGTTTGCAGACAGTAGTGGAAATACCACATTAAAACATGTAAGGCGAACAGTGTTTTGGTTTCCTCTTGTAGCGTTGTACAGGTGCCTGGACAATCGACAGTACCATGGACATTGAGCATTTTGGGCTTTCTGTTTGAAAAACACATCCTTTTGGTTCAGCACTGTGGTGAGCTACTAAATTTCAGTAACTGTTCTTGTATCTTCCGTAGTGCTTGAAGGTGAATTATTTTGTACCATTTTAGTTTCTGTGCCAGCCTTGCACTCAGAACATTCCAGCAGCATGGCTGCTGAGCTTATTCATGTCCATCCCGAAGTAATAGACCTACCATGCTGTCAGGGCTTGGAAAACGGTTGACTGCTTCTTCTTCTTCAGTGGTGGAAGGGTTACGGCGACCACTTTGAGTTTACCTTCAAAACATTGTTTTTTTCTTTGCAGCTTCAGCTTCACATAAAATGTATTCTGCTAGGTAAGATTCACGCTGCAAAGAGAAAACACTGCTTTCACTCTGTTTTGACAGCCACTGCGGTAACATTTACAGCACAGAAGAAACGGTCAAGCAATTACTTCCATCATTTGCCATTACACCTTGAAATGTCATTAGTGGTGTAAACAGTACATCCTGAAAAATGTGGATTTTGTTACCCACACAAAACAATATCGTGAAAGGCTGCCAGAAAAGACAGTGACAAGTCAGTCCTTGCGATAACACGTAAGTACCCAAGGATTACTGACACAAAGCAGATATGGGACTAGAATTGTTTGGAATATATTTTTTGGGGGGCGCACTTCTTTTGTCAGATATTTTGTTCTACATAGTATAACCAACTTTAGTGGACCTGTTTAACTATAATATTAATGTTGATACATAATATTTTCATGATGGGGCTACTTTCAGGCTGCTGTAATAAATTTTTGGTATGATTTGTGCAGTCTCGGGGAAAGTTTGCTTGCTGTAAAAATAGCTGTTTGTGTGTTTATTTGTTTATTTATTTATTTTTGTCATTTCAGTAATAGTCTCTTGCTGTGTAACCACTGGTACCGTTTAAGAAATGGTGTGTTCCTTTTTCAGAAACTAAGAACATTGAATCATTAATATACTGTTTGAGCTTTATGTCTTTCAAATGCCTTAGTAATAGAGGCTTGTGGCACTCTTGCTGTTCTGTGACCTGTACTCAGAGACAGTAGTTTGCCAAATTTCAGTTTTTGGGTTTTTGAAAATGCAACTGGACAAACACAATTGTGAGGCAGAATCAAAGTCTTCCTCTTTGAGCCTCAAGAATAGTAAAATATGATGTGTCATGTCAAAGGCTTTGGAGTGGTCAGGGTGTGGTGCTTTAGCAGTTACCGTGATTTATTAGTGTGGACACAATGTTAATGAGGTAAGACAGTGGCTGCTTCAGACCAATGTTCCTGCCTAAAGCCATGTTTGGTCTGAATTTATGACTCATTAAATCTGAGTGATGCCTCCAGATGCATCCGCAGTTACTTTCTACTGATGCCTCTAGGCGTCAAATATTGCTTGTTCATATTTGCATCAATAATTCCAAAAAAAGAAGTTATGTACTTACCAGGAAAAGGCAGAAATGAGCAACGGAGCACAGTCCCAAGTACGCTGGTTTATTTAAAACAATATTGTTAGCAAAAAACATGCTTTCGGTGAGCTCAATGTCTCACCTTCATCAGACAAAATTACAAGCAACTAACTAGCACTTTTATATAAAAATAGTTTCAATTAAATAATCAACAATCAATCAACTTTAATTTAATCAGTGCTGCATATCAAATCAAATTAATAAATGTTAAAAAACTTATAAAGTAGCTTAGATCAAAGTTTAAAAACTTATAAAACCATTTTAATCTTCATGATTACACATTATATATATATAAATATAAATATATATGTGTGTATAAAATACACACTAATTAGTAACCTAATTACATTTTAAAATCTTTATATATTAACATCTTTGTATCAAAATAATACTAGATACAAAATTATCTTAAATGCATGGCTACATAGCCCATAAAACACACAGCATTCATCTATTTAATTAGTGTACCTGGTTCATTTAAAACAAAGGACAAAATATATTTTCATTTTTATATATATGTACAACAGTTTGTGCAAACTGGCATCATTTGTCAACACTATATGTCTACCTTTTTGTAGATAAAAGTTTAAGAACACAGGCAATGGATACATACTCATTTAAACCTGGATGCGTATATGCACATGTACGTATCTGCCAAACCAGTTCATTTATTTCTAAATGAATCTGACAAGGGCCACCCTTATTATCCACCAAAATTTTACCCAAAACAGTGAACTTAAAAAAGTGATCAGGACAAGCATTAATGTGCCTTGCAAGGGCATTATTCAAATCCTGCCTAGCAATAGCATAAGTGTGTTCATAAATGCACTGCTTAAGCTTTCTTTCTGTTTTCCCTATATAGAAAGCAGCACATTTTTGACACAAAGCCAAATAAACCACACCACATGTCTCACAACTATGTTTCCCTGTTATTTTATATTCTTCATTCCTAATCTTAACTTTTGAATCAGTTAGTACATGCTTACATTGATTGCAAGCCCCACATTTAATCATTCCTGAAGTGCGTTGACTTGAAGGTTGTGGTTTAAGCTCAAGCAAAGATTTTAAATTCCGCCCTCTTCTGAAAGTTAATTTAGGAACCTCACCTAACTTATGGGACAAATAATTGTCATCCATAATCAAGGCCCAATATTTGTTGAGCACCTTCCTGATCTCAAATTGATCCACTGAAAAGGTACAAAAATATCTAATTCCAGGAACAGGCTGATTTGTAGTGTCAGCAACTGATCTAGATACGTTAGTGGGAGCAGTTTCAGAAATGTTAACATCAAAAGAAAGGATTGGTTTATAAAAACCTGATCTTCTTTTGTTTATTACTTCTGTTCTAATATCAAAAAGCAAAGAAACCGGATAACCTCTATTTACAAACATTTGACTCTAAGATGTTCACATTCCAACAAAAAATCTTCAAATTCTGAAACCATTCTGGCGGCTCTTACCATCTGGCCTTTCACTACTGCTTTCTTTTGGTGACTAGGGTGGCAACTAGTGAAATGCAGAAATGCATTAGAATAAGTGGGCTTTCGATAAATAAGGCTCTTGTATCTTGAATTTATCTCATCTTTAATAATCAGAATATCCAAATAGTTAATGCTAAATTTCTGCAAGTTGTGGGTAAACTCCAAGAAAGATGTCATACTTGAAATAGTACTTAAAAATTTAGGAACTTCAGAGGGGGACGCTTTCCAGATGAGGAACATGTCATCCTGGTACCTTGTGTACCAGGCGACATTATTCGTAAAAGTAGCATTAGGAAACAAAAAGTTCTTTTCCCAATATGCCAACACACCATTGGCGAAACTCCCTCCACAGGGTGACCCCATAGCAACTCCTGATTTTTGTAAATAAATTTTGTTATCAAATAACATAAAGTTATTATTTAAGACTATTTCTAGTAGCGTCTCAACTAAATATATCGTATTATCATCTATTTTCTTATCAAAAAGAAATTCACGTACCCATTGAATACCAAGTTCTTGTGGTATGACAGTATAAAGATCCTTGATATCAATGGTCAAAAACCAGGAATTTGCATCAAAAGGAATCTTTTTAATTTCTTGGAGAAAACTCCAGGAATCTTTACAAATCTGGGGTTCCTGATTGATTAAGGGTCTTAATATACTGTCAACATATTTAGCACATGCAACAGTAATAGAACCACACCCATCCACAATAGGACGAAAGGGTGGTTGTAATAAACTTTTATGAGTTTTTGGAATGCCAAACAAGATCGGTAGCCTAGGGGCTAGAACATTTAAATATTGATACAAATCAAGGTCTATAAATCTTTCAAGAAATAAATCCTCAATCATACCCCTGATTTTTGCATAAGCAGTATTAACTTCATTAATGCTCACAACTTCATAGCAATCAGTGTTTAAAAGAGTAACCATTTTCTGGACATACAAAAAATTGTCCATAAAGACTAAACCGCCCCCCTTGTCCGGCTTCATAACTCTTATGTTACAGTTTTTTAACAAAACCAGAAACTCTCTTTCATAGCTAGTAATATTATAATGCCGCTTATGAGAGAATTTGTTCAACTTAAGAGCCCGTAAGTCATATTCACACATCTTTTCAAACAGACGCAAAGTGTCATGCAATGGGGGGTTATAAACACTAGGAACTCTAAGGGTACCAGATGGAACCATTCCATCACCCATCAATATTTTTAGATTGAGTTTTCTGACAAATAACTTAAGGTCAATGATAGTTTTGACCAAATCAAATGACATGTCAGGCACAAAAGATAAACCTCTAGAAAAAAACTCAACTAAGTTAGAATCAATATTGAAGGATGTGTAATTATAAATTTTAAAGTCCCCCTTAGAGTCTGTTAGTATCATTGGATCAGAAAAATGACTTGTCATCTCCTGCGTTGTGCTCTGCGGTTCCTGTAATTGCCCTAATTGTTCCTCCCCTGTCCATTGACTTGTCCAGCTTTCTTGTTCCTGGGAAAACCCTGCTGGTTGTTGGAGTTATCAGGAAGGTGATCAACAAATATTGGGCCTTGATTATGGATGACAATTATGTGTCCCATAAGTTAGGTGAGGTTCCTAAATTAACTTTCAGAAGAGGGTGGAATTTAAAATCTTTGCTTGAGCTTAAATCACAACCTTCAAGTCAACGCACTTCAGGAATGATTAAATGTGGGGCTTGCAATCAATGTAAGCATGTACTAACTGATTCAAAAGTTAAGATTAGGAATGAAGAATATAAAATAATAGGGAAACATAGTTGCGAGACAAATGGTGTGGTTTATTTGGCTTTGTGTCAAAAATGCGCTGCTTTCTATATAGGGAAAACAGAAAGAAAGCTTAAGCAGCGCATTTATGAACACACTTATGCTATTGCTAGGCAGGATTTGATTAATGCCCTTGCAAGGCACATTATGCTTGTCCTGATCACTTTTTTAAGTTCACTGTTTTGGGTAAAATCATGGTGGATAATAAGGGTGGCCCTTGGCAGATTCATTTAGAAATAAATGAACTGGTTTGGCAGATACGTACATGTGCATATACGCATCCAGGTTTAAATGAGTATGTATCCATTGCCTGTGTTCTTAAACTTTTATCTACAAAAAGGTAGACATATAGTGTTGACAAATGATGCCAGTTTGCACAAACTGTTGTACATATATATATATATAAAAATGAAAATATATTTTGTCCTTTGTTTTAAATGAACCAGGTACACTAATTAAATAGATGAATGCTGTGCGTTTTATGGGCTATGTAGCCATGCATTTAAGATAATTTTGTATCTAGTATTAGTTTGATACAAAGATGTTAATATATAAAGATTTTAAAATTTAATTAGGTTACTAATTAGTGTGTATTTTATACACACATATAGATTTATATATATATAATGTGTAACCATGAAGATTAAAATGGTTTTATAAGTTTTTAAACTTTGATCTAAGCTACTTTATAAGTTTTTTAACATTTATTAATTTGATTAGATATGCAGCACTGATTAAATTAAAGTTGATTGATTGTTGATTATTTAATTGAAACTATTTTTATATAAAAGTGCTAATTAGTTGCTTGTAATTTTGTCTGATGAAGGTGAGACATTGGGCTCGCCGAAAGCGTGTTTTTTGCTAACAATATTGTTTTAAATAAACCAGCGTACTTGGGACTGTGCTCCGTTGCTCATTTCTGCCTTTTCCTGGTTTGTGTATTGATTTTGGTTACGTGGTTTTTGAAGTTATGTACTTACCATAACATTCCATGTGAGTTGTTCATCTTGCCTTCATTCTTTACTGATGGTTTCAGAGTCGATCCCTCGGCTCCCAGTCGGTCAATTGCAAAGCTGGAAGTTTTCAAATAGCTCGAGGCTAAGTCCTTATCCCATGATGCACCTAGAGTTACCTCAGATCTTGTTTGCTGCGTATAATTATACCATATGCCATTCTTTCACTCCCAAGAAAAGGTATAGAAGGATTGCGCAACCAGGTTGGATCCAGCATCTCGGTCATCTAACAGCCCAGGAGGGGGTAGGAGGGAGGGGCGTAAGAATGAAGGTGAGATGAACAACTCACATGGAATGTTATGGTAAGTACATAACTTCTTTATGTGAAGTTCTATCTCGACGTTCATTCTTTACTGCTGGGTAGTGTCGCAAGCACCATCAACCTCGGGTGGCTCACGGGAATGTATTTCTCAGGGCCGTGGATTCAAAGAAGGCCCTGTCAACTTTGTAATGAGTGATAAAGGTATGTGGTTTTGACCAAGTGGCTGCTGCGCAAACGTTATCAATAGGAAGTCTGGCAGAAAAAGCAGAGGATGTAGAAACAGCTCTGGTTGAGTGAGCCTTAATTTTATGCTGTAAAGGCATGTTAGCAGCTAAATAAGCAACGGTGATGCAATAAGATAACCATTTAGAAAGAGTTGTTTTAGCCACTGGTCTACCCTTCCTGGAGTCTGAAAATGAAACAAAGAGCTCATCTGATTTCCTGAAATCTTTTGTTCTATCCAAATAAAATCTGAGCTGTCTGTGAACATCAAGTTTGTGCAGCATGTACTCTAAATTGTTTGAATTGTTGGGGACAAAGACTGGCAAATCAATAATTTGGTTGAGATTAGTTTCAGTGCAAACTGTGGGCAAGAAGGAGGGGTTTGTTCTAAGTGAGACTCTGTCAGCATGGAATATCAAATAAGGAGGCTTGATGGATAAAGCCTGAAGCTCTGACATTCTGCGGGCAGAAGTAATAGCTACTAAAAAGATGGTTTTCCATGACAAAAATTTGAGGTCACAATAGGAAGCTGGTTCAAATGGTGGGAGAATTATACGAGAAAGCATAACATTTAGATTCCATGGAGGATAGGGAGATTTCACAGGTGGTCTAATATGAAAGGTTCCTTTGAGAAAGGCTTTGGATAACTTGTGTGACATAATATTCAGTCCTTTAAAACCAAGATGAAAATTAGAAATGCCAGCCAGTTGAACATGAACTGTTGCTGCTGCAGCTCCTTTGTTGAAACTCATAGTCAAGAACTCTAAAATGAAGGTCATGGGGGCTTGTTAAGGATCAATATTGTTTTTAGAGGCCCATATAGAAAATTTTTTCCATTTGTTAAGATATAGCTTCCTCGTAGAAGATTTATGAGAGGATAAGAGAATTTGCTTTGTCTCATTGGAAAGGTTATGGAACCTGGTTATGATGGGAATTGGAGCAGCCAAGCTGTCAGCTTCAGGGACTGCAGAGAGGGATGAAGTTCCCCCGACGAGTGCATCAGAAGGTCTGGAACTGGGTCCAGAATCCATGGGTCCTCCAAAAGATAAAGTCGAAGGAAGGGGAACCAAATCTGACGAGGTCAATGAGGGGCTATTAGAATGATGGTCCTTCCCAGGGTTTTTGCTTTCTGTAGAACCTTGGGTATCAACAGAATTGGTGGAAATGCATAGAGGAGACACGGAGACCACTTGTGTACGAGTGCGTCCCTTGGGCCTTCTCCCAGAGGGGGAATCAGGGCAAAGTAGCTTCTGCATTTCATGTTCATGCGACTGGCAGAAAGGTTGCAGCAAGGCTGGCCCCACCTATGGAATATCCTGTCCACTATTTCTTTCTTGAGGGACCACTCATGGGGTAACAAAATTGCTCTGCTCAGCTTGTCTGCTATCACGTTGGATTTCCCCGGGATGAGCATTGCCAACAGAAAGCGCTGGTGGAAATAACCCACTGCCATACTCTGAGAACCTCATGACAAAGGGGGTAAGACCTGGTTCCTCCTTGTTTGTTCAAATACCAGACCACTGACATGTTGTCTGTCTGAATCACAATTGTACCCAGAGGAAGAAAGTCCTGAAAGTACTGCAATGCCAAAAGTATTGATCTCATCTCTAGGACATTGATAAGCAGATGTGTCTCTTGATCGGTCCAAGTGCCTTGGGCTGTCTTTCCCTGAAAATGCCATCCCCGCCCTATCAGAGAAGCGTCCGTGGTCACCGTGGCCGCTGGAGGGGTAGCACAAATGGGCGTCCTATCGTGACACGAATTGAGGTAAACCACCACTGAAGATCCTTTTTGCAGGAATTTGTGATCATTATCATGTGAGACATGGGAAGCTCTTGGTAAGACCATTGGGTGAACAACAGCCATTGTAGTATCTGCATGTGCATACGACCTAGTGGTATGGCTAGAATTGCTGCTGCCATCAGGCCTAACAATTTTAGAACTTCTGATGCTGGAGCTTTGTCTTTGGATATCAGAACGCTGACATGCTGATGAAGAAGAAAGACTCTTTCTATTGGAAGCCTTAGTCTGGTGGTGGTGGTGTCCACTCCTGCTCTGATAAAAATTATATGCTGCGATGGTGACAAGGCAGATTTTTCTGAGCTGATTGTAATGCCCACTTGATTGCAGAGTGACAGAGTGGACTCCCTAGCCTGAATGAGTTGATGTCTGGTGGTGGCAGTAAGGAGCCAATCGTCTAGGTACGGAAACACCTGGAGTCCTAAATGCCTCAGGTGAGCCGTGACCACTGCCATGCATTTGGTGAACACTCTGGGGGCTGTAGTGAGGCCAAAGGGCAGGGCTCAAAACTGGTAATGATTGTCTCCCAGCCGGAAGCGCAGATGATCCCTGGATGGTCTGGCCATTTTTATGTGGTAGTATGTATCCTTGAGATCTATCAAGCACATCCAATTGTCCTTCCTTAAGAAGAGAAGTATAGACTGAAGCGTGACCATCCGGAACTTCTCTTTCTTTGCACATTTGTTCAGTCTGCCGAGGTCCAATATGGGTCTCCAGTCCCCAGACTTTTTTGGAACTAAAAAGAATCTTGAGTAAGTTCTGGATCCTGTCTGGTCTGCTGGGACTGGTTGGATGACTCTTTTTCTTAGCAACGTTTGGACCTCTATTGTTGCTTGTTCCCTGTAACTGGGTGGAAGACTCTTGAATAAGTTCCAGATCCTGTCTGGTCTGCTGGGACTGGTTGGATGACTCTTTTTCTTAGCAACGTTTGGACCTCTATTGTTTCTTGTTCCCTGTAACTGGGTGAAACTTCTGGGATTTTTCTTATGGGTGGTGGGGGTGTGGTGAATGGGATGAAGTATCCTCTGGAAATGATACTTTGTACCCAGCTGTCTTTTGTTATTTTGAGCTATGCGTCTGGGTACAAAGATAAGCGACCCTCGACTGCCTCCAGAGCAGGACAGATGGGCCTCCTTTCAGGATCGCTGGTAGAGCTTTCCAGAGAATTTTTCTCTGTCGCCCTGGTGTTGCAGACCCCCTCTGCTGCGAGGGTGGCGTCTTCCATTATTGCCCCCTCCTCTGCCTCTGGAGGGGTGCTCACCACATGTGTCCTGAAAGGCTCCTTGGGCTTTTCGGAACCACATTTTTCCTCCCCTTTGACCCTTAGGATAGAGTATTTCTGTCCTGCTCACACCTGGTTAAGGTTTCCTTCACTTTAGGCCCAAAAAGGGAAAAGCCGTCAAAGGGGGTATTCACGAAGGATGACTTGAAGGGCTCCATGAAGGAACACAAGCACATCCAGGAGTGTCTCCTAAGACCAACTCCTGTACCCACTGCCCTATTTGTTCCATTAGCATATGAAATGAGGTGCATGGATGAGTTTACTATAGAATTGAGGGTAGCAAGCTGGATGGCAACTTTGTTGGTAGCTCCTGCAGCTACTATACTCTGAAGAGTATCTCCTAGCTCTTTAAGGAGATCTCCTTGTTACCTGGTAAAATGGATTAAATAGTTGAGTGAATGAAGAGCAAAAATCGCTGAACTAAACATGTGCTTCCCATACCTATCCATGATCCTGGAGTCTCTGTTAGGAGGATGGATAGACGAGGAAGTATCAGACATTTCCTTTTTGGTGGCTGCCACCACCACCATGGCATCATCTGGCACTCCTTTTGTCAAGAAAGATTTGTCAAGAGGGGCAGAAATGAACTTATTAGGCCTCCTAGGGACAAACACCATAGTATCTGGAGACTCCCATGCCCTTTGTGAGACCAGCTGCATCAGCTCATCGAAGGGCAGAGACACCCAAGAGGTGTTGGGCTGAGACCTAAAAGCCTTCAGGAGAACTGACTCATCTTCAGTAGGGCTTTTGGACTGCCAGTCACCCTCTGCCACAGGATTTCAAGTATCTCAGCAAATGAGATATCTTCAAAGGGGGACCATGGGGACCCTTCTGACTCATCCAAGTCAGTATCAGATGTTAAAGACTGCTGGGGAGAGTCTAGATGTTTCCTCTTACACAATGTCTTCCTGAGAACCTCATCAGTGGGGGCTTCTGGTGATGTCTTGGAAGAGTAAGGGCCACCCAATGGGTCTTCCTGAGGCTCTTGGTCTCTACGCTCAGGATGTGTGAGGCAGAAGCAGACACAGGCGCTTTAGGGGAGGAGAAAGCCAGACCTGAGGTCGAGGATGTCTTAGGAGACATGACTCTCCTCATGGCATCAAAAGCACCTCTGCTCCGATGCAAAGGAACTGGCAGATCCAAGGAAACTGTTGATACTCCCGGCACCGGGACAGTGGACTCCAAACTAGAGGTAGGAGCCAAGCTCATCCATGCTGAAGCCCCAAGAGGCAGAGTCTGAATCGACAAGTCGGTCCGACTGTCCTCCTTAGACCCGACCAGAGAGTGTCGGCTCCTAGAGTCCTCGATCGGCACTGAGGATGTCAGAGTGAACAGAGCCGAAGACACTGGAGCAGGCATCAGCTCCGAGGGTTTCATGATCAACAGGAAACCAAATAAAACCACAACAATTGAGATACCCGAAAGTAAATTATTAAAAAGATATCACTCGTTATTCATTGAAAACTATTATTTTGAGCGATGTATAGAGCTAGGCATAATGCCGAAAGGGCTGAGGTTTTTCAAATGCCCTAACGGCGTATTTAAACTTTGGTAACCTTTTTCAACGAAGCAGGGTTATCTTTTCTAAGGTTGTTAATAGACAACAATTCAGAAAAAATGCGCCTTTTAAAAGATGAAATTTGTCAAATTGAGGCTCAAATTAAATCTATGTTTTCAGACAATAAAAAACAAGTTGAGTTTTTCAACAAACTTGTTAACGAAGTTGAAAACCATGCAGGTGAAGTTACCAATAGAAAACATTCTAAACTTTTGCGGGACATTACAATTTATGAATCTAAATCTGCTTACAATCATTTTGTCCCAGGTTATAGAGAAAGTAACTTTAAAAAGCAAATGTTTCAAAAAGCTAATACACGTAATTACAGTTCAGCAGTGACTGCTAACACCAAAAGTGCTGGTTATGACACCATGACTGGAACTAGAGAACCAATTACACTGGTTAAAGCTACAACTAGTGCAAACATGAGAAAAAACATTGGAATTGACGATAACATTGATTTCGTTAATGACCATGAACTAGTTGGAAAAATTTCAGAAAAAGAAAATAGTGATGAAAATAACGTTAGGGCAAAGACTGGTTGTGTTAATAATGTTTCTACAACCAATTCTACATCAACTACATCTACTTTTTTTGCCAAGAAAACACCTTCAGTGAAAAAGACTATATTAACCAGGAGTCGCACATTTCTGGGGTCAAGTTCCTCAGCAGACGAAACGTAACACCACAGACAGATGGTTTTGAAATCATAAATTTAACTGATGTTGTCTTTAATAATCATGAAATGAATGTTTTAAGACTTGGCTTCAATTTTGTTCCCACAAATAAAGCAGATTATGGTAAAACAGTGGTAGACATCAAAAAATATGCCAGAAAGTTAAATTTACATTATTTAATGCATGATATTCCAATGACAAACAAGGCTTTAATTAAGCCTTCCACTTACAACCCACAATTAATTCACACTATAAAAGTTTTTGAAGAAACATGCATACAGGAACTTGAAGATGTATTAATAAAAAATACCAAAATTAATCATAATTTAACATCTAATGATAGAAAAGCTTTTAATAATTTACGTAAGAAAAACAACACTATAAGGTTCATGAGAAGTGATAAAGGTGGGAATTTAGACATCATGACACAGGACTCATACAAAAGGAAAATGTTAGAAATATTAAACAACAATGATGAATATGAAGTTGTTTCATTATATGAGATAAACAAAAAATATAACACAATACATTCCTTTTTGTATGATGCCCTTATGTCAAATGAGATTGATTTAGAAGTATATGAATTTTGTGTAACAGATAAACCTAGAATAGGAGTTCTTTTTGGAATACCGAAGATACACAAAAAATTGTCAGACCCACCATTTAGACCCATAGTGTCTTCACCCCATTCAGCTACAGAGGGGATATCATTAGTAATAGATGCCACTCTAGGGTCATTGGTTTCTAAGCAAGAATCATTTATAAAGGATTCTTGGCATTTTTTGGAAAAAATTAAAGAAATTTAGTGATAGAAACACATTTGACCCAAACCATCACATTATTTTCACATTAGATGTGGTTTCTTTGTATACATGTATTCCACATGAAGAAGGGGTTGAAGCCATACGACACTTGTTAAGTAAAAAAACAGAATATGAAGCAGGCCAAATTTCTACCATTTGTAGATTTTTAGATATTCTGTTACAGTACAACTACTTTTTATTTGGAGACACCTACTACAGACAAAAAAGAGGTGTAGCTATGGGGTCTCCTGCAGCGCCTTCATATGCCAACCTGGTAATGTCTTGGTGGGAAGATGAATTCCTTAATCCACTAAAAACTATTTTTAATATTTTATTTTATCACAGGTTTGTAGATGATTTAATTTTTATCATCGAAGGAAATAGTGACACAGTTAAACATTTTCTTTCTTCCATCAATAAGTCTGTTGATTTTTTGAAATTTACTGAGGGAGAAATAGGATTGAAAATCAACTATTTAGATGTATCATTTTGGTGGGACCCTTTAGAATTCAGGTTCCACAGTGGTATTTTTAGGAAAAGAACCTTTACCAATAGTTACCTTCACTTTCAAAGTGGACACCCTGCACATATCATAAGAAACATACCAAAGGGACAATTTATAAGAGCTTGTCGTATGACAACAAAGGAAGCAGATCTACACAGAGAAATAGATTTTATTAAAAACATGTTTATTAGTAGAGGATATAATGTACCATTATTAGAAGACATAAAAAAAGAAGTTTTAAACAAGCGGAGTACACATTATCCAGCATTATTAAATAATAGAGATAATTTTTCAGTGTCTGTTCCCACAAGTACTTCTGTAAATAGTAAACTGGTGTGTTCTTTGGACATGACCATTGATAGCACCAAGATAAGACATTTACTTAGAAGAAATTGGAGAATTATACAGGGGAACTTTGAGATCAGTAAAGTTGTAGGACAACAACCTAACTTCGTATTTAGAAATACATTTGACATCAAAAAAGCTTTAGAAAACAACAGCAAAGCTTTAGAACCCAGTAAAACCAACAAGAAAGGTATGTTTCCCTGTTTTCACTGCAATATGTGTAGATTTATTTCACAAGGACCATGTATAGTGATAGAGACAATGGATAGAACTTTTGAAGTACCTCAGTATGTCAATTGTAACACTAAAGGTGTCATTTACATTAGTTCTTGTAGCACCTGTAACGCTTTTTACGTAGGAATGACTACCAGATGCTTAAAGACAAGAATTCGTGAACATATCTACAGTATAAAGTGTAAGGATGAAAAGAACGCCTTATTTAAACATTCCTTAGTTTGCCACAATTTTAAGAAATTCATGTTCTCAGTTATAGAAGTTTGTAAATCGGATTTGAGGGGGGGTGATTTCAAAAACTATGTTGAACAAAGGGAGACCTTATGGCAAATAAGGTTAAAATCAGATAGGTTTCCAGGTTTGAATGACACCATTAATATTAAATGTTTTTTAAAAAATAGTAAGCTATCCATTGACAAAAGTGTTGAAATGAGATTTTTTAACTAGTACTTCTTTAATTTTTAATTGAATGATTGAACATTCATTAGTATTTAGAGTATTTAAACAGTGCTGTGGATTTTAAGATGTATTCTGAAGAAGTCTTTTGACGAAAGCGGTTATTTAAGTAAAGTTTATTACGCTATTGGTGCTTGTGAGAGTTGTTTTTCCACTTTGAATATTGTTGGTGAACACCCTGCTACTTGCTATTTGAGCTAGCTGTTTCTTTCCTCAACCGATTATTGCTGGTTCATGATCAACAGGTCCAACATCTCCAGCTCCGAAGGACCAGCATGGCTCGGAGGAGGAACAGTTTGAGCTGGTGTAAGGTTCTTCGGTTCCGGAGCCATTTGGGTCAAAGCCGATAAAATTTTTGCCAAGGCCGGTGCCAATAACAGCTTCTGCACCACATGATCCACATCCAGATCTGAAAGGCTGATAGAGGACAGAGATGAGCGCACCGAAGGTGGTATCGACTGTAATAATGGACTCTTAGGAATTTCAGATACCGGTTTCAAGACTGGGGACCGGCTCCAAAAAGAAAAGACTGTTGGTTCCTATGGCAGTGGAGCCGAAGTTGAAGATTTTTTTAATTTCTTTGAGTCAGAAGTCTTAGAAGACTTTGAGGACTTGCTGGATCCATCTTGGTCACGCAAAGCTTCTTGGAAGGATGATTTCAACAAACCTGACTGCGGTGGTGGTGCTGCGGTAGCGTTGTCGCCTCACAGTAAGACATTGTCCTGTTCAATTCTCAGCTAGAGTGTCTTCTGTGTGGAGACATGCGTGAATGGGTGTACCTTCATTGAAGGTTGTGCATCAGGGCTGGCAACTCGGCACGTAAAAATCTACTGCCAATCATTAGAGGACCGGAGTTCCGCTGTGGTGACCCCTAACCGGGAAAAGCCGAAAGACAACAACAATCTGTCCATTAATTTCCTTTTTCTTTCCTGTTGGACCCTGGAGGAGAAGGAATGGCATATAGAACAGCTATCCTCAATTTACATGGCTGTCTGTTACAGACATCTTTTGGCCACATTTTGGGCACTTTTTGAAACCTGACTTGGGCTGCTTCTCTTGGTCAGCCATTGTAATCCCAAAGAAAAAATTACTGTCACCACAAAAAATTCTAAACAGTAATTATCAATAACAGCCTTAAATAAAAACAGGCTGAGTCTCTCACACACACACACACACACACACACACACACACACACACACACACACACACACACAGTAATCATCATCATCTTCTTTCAGCTTTTCCCGTTAGGGGTCGCCACAGTGGATCATCTCTTTCCATTTCTTCCTATCCTCTGCATCTTGCTCTGTCACACCAACTGCCTGCATGTCCTCTCTCACCACATCCATAAACCTTATCTTAGGCCTTCCTCTTTTCCTCTCACCTGGCAGCTCCATCCTTAGCATCTTTTTCCCAATATACCCAGCATCCCTCCTCAGCACATGTCCAAACCAACGCAATCTTGTCTCTCTGGCTTTGTCTCCAAACTGTCCAACATGAGCTGACCCTCTAATATACTGATTCCTAATCCTATCCATCCTAGACACACCGAGTGCAAATCTTAACATCTTTAACTCTGCCACATCCAGCTCTGACTCCTGCCTTTTTGTCAATGCCACTGTCTCCAACCCATATAACATAGCTGGTCTCACTACTGTCTTGTAGACCTTCCCTTTCACTCTTACTGGTACCCGTCTGTCACAAATCACTCCTGACACTCTTCTCCACCCATTCCACCCTGCCTGTACTCTCTTCTTCACCTCTCTTCCACATTCACCATTACTCTGAACTGTTGATCCCAAGTACTTAAACTCGTCCACCTTTACCAACTCTACTCCCTGCATCCTCACCATTCCTCTACCCTCCCTCTTATTTACACACATATATTCTGTCTTAGCCCTGCTGACCTTCATTCCTCTGCTCTCTAGAGCATATCTCCACCTCTCCAGAGTCTCCTCAACCTGATTCCTACTCTCACTACAGATCACAATGTCATCTGCAAAGATCATAGTCCACGGGACCTCCTGTCTGATCTCATCTGTCAACCTGTCCATCACCACTGCAAACAAGAAAGGACTCAGAGCTGATCCTTGATGTAATCCCACCTCCGCCTTAAATGGATCTGTCACTCCCACTGCAGTCCTCACCACTGTCACACTACCCTCGTACATATCCTGTACCACTCTTACATACTTCTCTGCCACTCCTGACTTCCTCATACAATACCACAACTCTTCTCTAGGCACCCTGTCATATGCTTTCTCCAAGTCTACAAAGACACAATGCAACTCCTTCTGACCTTCTCTGTATTTCTCCAATAACACTCTCAGAGCAAACATCGCATCTGTAATGCTCTTTCCTGGCATGAAATCATACTGCTGATCACTAATCATGACCTCCCTTCTTAACCTAGCTTCTACTACTCTCTCCCATAACTTCAAGCTGTGACTGATCAATTTTATCCCTCTGTAGTTACTGCAGCTCTGCACATCACCCTTATTCTTAAAGATAGGTACCAAAACACTTTTTCTCCACTCCTCAGGCATCCTCTGACTTTCCAAAATTTCATTAAACAATCTAGTTAAAAATTCCACTGCCATTTCTCCTAAGCACCTCCATGCTTCCATTGGGATGTCATCTGGGCCAACAGCCTTTCCATTCTTCATCCTCTTCATAGCTGTCCTTACTTCCTCCTTGCTAATCTGTTTCACTTCCTGATTCACTATCCCCACATCATCCAACCTTCTCTCTCTCTCATTCTCTTCATTCATCAGCCTCTAAAAATACTCTTTCCATCTACTCAACACAGTCTCCTCTCTTGTGAGTACCTTTCCCTCACTATCCTTTATCACCCCTACTTGCTGCACATCTTTCCCAGCTCTGTCCCTCTGTCTAGCCAATCGGTACAGGTCCTTTTCTCCCTCTTTAGTGTCCAATCTCTCATACAACTCTCCATATGCCTTATCCTTAGCTTTCGCCACCTCTCCCTTTGCCATGCGCCTCATCTCCTTATACTCATGTCTACTTTCTTCATCTCTTTGACAATCCCACTTCTTCTTCGCCAGCTTCTTCTTCTATATACTCTCCTGTACTTCCTCATTCCACCACCAGGTCTCCTTGTCCTCCTTCCTCCGTCCAGATGTCACACCAAGCACCTTTCTAGCAGTCTCCCTTACTAGTTCTGCTGTAGTTACCCAGCTATTCGGTAACTCTCCACTGCCTTCCAGTGCCTGTCTTAACTCTTCCCTAAACTCCACTTCACAATCACCCTTTTTTAACTTCCACCATTTAATCCTTGGCACTGCTTTCACACTCCTCCTCCTCTTCTTGATCACCAACGTCATCCTACAGACCACCATTCCATGCTGCTTAACTACCCTTTCCCCTGCCACCACTTTACAGTCGCCTTCAGACTGGCCCTCCAACATAGGATATAATCCACCTGTGTGCATCTTCCTCCACTCTTGTATGTCACCCTATGCTCCTCCCTCTTTTTAAAATACGTATTCACCACAGCCATGTCCATCCTTTTCGCAAAATCCACAATCATCTGACCTTCTGCATTCCTCTCCTTAACACCATACCTACCCATCACTTCCTCATCCCCTCTGTTCACTTCACCAACATGCCCATTAAAGTCCACTCCAATCACTAGTCTCTCACCCTTGGGTACACTCACCACAACTTCATCCAACTCACTCCAAAATTTCTCTTTCTCATCCATCGCACACCCAACTTGTGGAGCAGATGCACTAACAACATTCATCATTACACCATCAATTTCGAACTTCATAAACATCACTCTGTCAGACACTCTCTTCACGTCTAAAACACTCTTGGCATATTGTTCCTTTAGTATAACCCCTACCCCATTTCTCCTGCCATCCACACCATGATAGAACAATTTGAACCCGTTTCCTAAACACCTGGCCTTACTTCCCTTCCATCTGGTCTCTTGCACGCACAATATATCAACCTTCCTTCTCTACATCATATCAGCTAGCGCTCTTCCTATACCAGTCATACTGCCAACATTCAAAGTTCCTACCCTCACTGCTACACTCCTAACCGTCCTCCTCTCTTCCTGCCTTTGGGCATGCCTTCGCCCTCCTCTTCTTCGGCCAACAGTAGCCCAATTTCCGCCAGCACCTGTTGGCTAACAGTACTGGTGGCGGTTGTTGTTAACCCTGGCCTCGACCGATCCGGTATGGAAATATGAAATTTTCACGCCATAAGTTATGTGGCAGAAGTTTTACGCCGGATGCCCTTCCTGACGCAACCCTCCCCATTTATCCGGGCTTGGGACCGGCACAAAGAAATGCACTGGCTTGTGCATCCCCAGTGGCTGGGTTTAATGCTAATGTAAATATAAGAGTGACAGGAAAAAATAAATTACTGTCACCACAAATTGTCTAAAACACACAATATGAGCAGACTATGCAAAGAAAAAGAGGATAGCTGCTATAAGACACAGCACACTTGTCTAAATATTCTAAAGAATAGCTAAATCCCACAAAATTACTGTTAACTACTAAAACTTCAACAGTAATTATTAAATTCAAGCCTTTTCTAAAACAAATTTAGGCTAAACACACCACACAGCAAATAACTATAACTATCTATTTATTATAAAATGTGACAAAAGGTCACTGACTAAACACACACTAGTAATTAGAAAAAGGTTTTTAAACTAAGCCTAAAACAAGAGGCCAACTAGAAATTATAAAGCACAGTAAGGGAAGGGAATAAATGTAGGTAAACACACCAAAAAAAACAAACTGTAAGAGCTTTATAAAACTATTTAAACTGTCTAAATATCAATATAAGAAAGTAAGTAGAAAAAAACAGTTTTACTGGCCCGAGCTAATGCAGAACCTCTGATCTGTTGCAGCAGAAAACTAGATCTGAGGTAACTCTAGGTGCATCATGGGATAGGGACTTGGCCTCGAGCTATTTGAAGACCTCGAGCTTTGCAATTGGTTGACTCGGAGCCGAGGGATCAGCTCCAAACCCATCAATAAAGAATGAACGGTGAGATAGAACAACTTCACACCCATGGTATGTACAAGGTTTTAAAAGATTTCATCTTAAAGGTTACACAATGGCAAACTTAACTGCATTAATATTTGACCTCTGTCTAGTGCAGGTAAAAACATATTGTTTTTATTATATTAATTTATAAAGCTATAGTTTTCACATTTTTCTAAATATCTCAACAATCAAGTGACACAGACAGAAATCCTTAGCCTCATATGAAAGCCATCAGCCAGATGAATAAAATTCTGTGAACAGTATGTCTGTAACTTCAGTGGTTGCTGAAATATTATAAGTTGTTTATAAAATATTACAACTGTAAATAGTCACTATGACTTATAAATTTCGGTTTAAGACCTAGAATCTAAAAAATAGTACTGCTATAAAAATAGTTTGTGCTGAAGAGTTTGCCATTTATACTTCTTTCATAACCCCTCTTGTTCCAGAGATATGAACATTTGTTTGTAATGTCAGGACATAATTTGATTCTGTCAAAAGGCTTAGGCTCCGCCCATTGGAAGTTACAGTGTAGACTTCCTGAGCTCCATTGGAGTGAGTGAGTTAAACTGTAGCAGGTAAGATTTAATTTGTTTGCTAACTACTTTTTTAATAACTTCATAACTGGATAGAACATAATGTTAGGTATGTAATTTTCATGTTTGGAAGTGTTGGTCACTTCTGGGAAACCTGTGCTTTGCTGCATCCTGCTTTGTAGGATTTTCAAGCAGTGAAGTTGGAAAATCACTAGTTTCTTGCTGTTAATGTTCCAGTACATCAGCACTGTCTGGATCACATATTGTTGTCTTGTCTGCAGTTTTATGGATTTGGAGAAGAGTCAGAGGGTGAATTTTATGCTTTTTACTTTCTCCATTTTCTATGTGTTTGTGTGACCTCACAGTTTAGTATTTATAAAATTTAATGAGTACACGGTTTGGCCTGGGATGGGTGGTGTAGGAGGGCTGGCTTCCTGCAAGGAAAAAATGTTTTTGTATTTGTTGCAACCTTGGGAATGCCACTGTTTTGAGTTTGTGAATTCTCAAAAATTTTAGACCTTTGGTTTCAAATAATTGTGTGTTGATTAAATAATACAGTTACTGATTACATAGTGGATCACCCATCACCTCCCTTTGGGCTGGGGACAGGTTTGCTTTGTTTTCAGATCTGTGATTCCCTGTCCTCGCAGAAACTTCTGTTTATAATAAATGTTAAGGGATGGGAAATATACAGTGCTACCAGAGTAATATATTGGAAGGGGGGGGGGGGGTAATTAGGTGAAACTATCCCATGGCCCTTTTAATCATTGTAGAAAGTATTTCACTGTAGTTGTGGGCTGCAAATAAAAAAGTGGAAGCATCTATCATTTTAGGTTTCCATTTACTTGTTCCCTCTCTAGAGCTCAATCCACATTTGCTTGAGCGTGCTTGCTGAAGTTGGCATTTGCTTGTTGTTTTGTTATTTACATCTCTGCAGGGCTACAGTTGTATGCTTACTTATTAGTTAATTCTGGGTGATCCAAGGTTATTGGTCCTCACAGAAAGAGAAATACTGGTATTGTACTGCCTACCAGTGATTATTCTTTTTCTGAAGTACACAATAATAAAGTTTAGAAATTGTGTGCACCCCCCAATACACACATTTTGTCACAGTTGTAAACTGACCAGGCTGAGTTCACACATCCTGGAAATGTTTGCACTCAGGTTGTAATTTATGAGCTTTTGTGACTAGACAATTAACAATGCAAGCATTTTTGGTTGAAAAGAATCAGAGTGGATCCACGTTTTTAAAGGTGGGAGATTCTGGAGAGGTGTGTGGTGTTTAATTAAGGACTGCAATGTTTGAAAATTATGCACTAAAGTTTCTAGTTTCCAAATGAGTTTTGTTATGGAAAGGGTTTGTTGTACTTCGCTTGCTTTTGCCTAGTATGTCATTTATAGTTTTGCAGTGCATGGTTTCACTTTGGATGGATGTGTAGTAATTTTCTTTGAGCTTCGGAAAATGAGACTGCATTTATTCTGACGGTATATAAGAACAACTTATTCTGATCTCCTTCTTCATTATGTCTTTAAAGTTCTGCCCTTTTCCGCTACTGACTGATTTCAGAAAGCAAGCAATGGTAGTGCTTTAAACTTTATTCAAATAATGTCTTGATGGTACACAGTTTTGTGCTGCAATTCAACTACTATTTTGTTTAAGAACAGCTTAGAGGCACCTAGGGTAGGCTGTTTATTTACAATTTGGTAACTGGGTGGGTGGACTGGTCCTAAGACCCTCTTCAGCCATAACATGGATACATAGGCAAATTTAGTAGCATCAAACTAAAGTACAACTACTAGTGAGCTATACAATTTAAATAAATGTGCAGTACAAAATTACATTGATTATCAGAGCTATACAGTTTAGGTTCATAGGTAGGTACTAGGCTATCTGCCCAATGGCATTTATAAGCCTAGCCAGAGTGTGTCGGCTTTCACTGCCCCATTGATTAATTAACTGATCCTCTGTCAAGCAGAGCTAATGAAGTGATCCCAGGGGTGTATTTTCTGTTACCCATCCACTCGTCAAGGTTTCTCTTGAAGAGTGTTAGTGAGGGACTCTGCCTAATGTAGTTTGGAATTTTGTTCCAAAGCATGGGGGGGGGGGGTCTCTGTGACAGGAATCTATTCCTCCAGCATGTTCTATTTATTGTTGTGGCAAGGTTTAGCATGGCTCGCAGTGACTTGGATTTCTTTAGATGGAGCATGTCCATCAATTCTGAGTTGGACATGGCTTTGTAAGTCAGGCAGAAATCACCTCTGAGTAAGCGATATGCCGCTGAGTACAGCTGGAGTTTTTTCTGTCGGGCTGCATAGGACATATGTTTGAGGCCAGTGATCCTCTTGGTGAGGTGGTCTTTCCAGCTGCTGGAAGTGTCTTGTGAGGTACATCCCAAACGGGGCATTGTACCCTATGATGGGTCTAATGAGTGATGAGGGGAGGGGCACTATAACCTCTTTATTTCTAGATGCGAACCCTTTAGTAATTAGATGTGCCACATAGAAGGATTTCCTAACTACTTTGGCAATATGACTGTCAAAGGAGAGAGTACTATCTACCTGGGTCTCCAAATCTCTTATTACCTTTTCTGTATTAAGGGGGCTGCCACCTATGTGGTAATTCGTGGGTGTTTTGTTTTTCCCAAATGGGATGACTATGCATTTTTTGGCATTTAGCTTGAGGCCATGACTTTAACATCAGGTGTCCGTCTCAGTAAGGCCCTTTTGGAGGATGTCCATGTCAGCTGGAGAGTCAATTATGGCTCCCAGTTTACAGTCATCGGTGAACGTAGCCATAGTCCTCCTGTGTTTGCCTGTTCTTCTGAGAAGTATATGCCGAACAGTAGGGGTCCCAGGACCGAGCCTTGCGGGACACCACTTGTGACTGGTTTAGAGTTGGACCTGGAGCCCGCTATTCTTACTGTGTGATTTCTGTCTGTAAGCCAGCTGGCAACCCCCTCTCGTGACATAGGGGTTTATGTTCAGGCTGGTGAGTTTTTCTGTAATACCTGAGTGGGGAATTGTGTCGAAAGCCTTGGCGAGGTCAAGGTAGGCTGTGTGAACCACCTTTCCCTCGTCTTAGGCCTTGGTGACTGTCTCAAAGAAGTCTACCAGGTTTAGTAGGCATGATCTGCCCTTAACAAAGCCGAACTAGGTCGGGTCAAGTGTTTGGAGGTTCCCAGTGTCTTTGTTAATGAGTTCCATGATGATGCGCACCATAGCCTTGCAGACCAGGCTAGTCAGGCTTATGGGGCAATAGTTACCAGGGTCAGTTGTGGCCCCGCCTTTGTGGAAAAGAAAAACCATTGCTGTGCACCATTCTATGGGCACGTAGCCTGTGGAGAGGCTGAGGTTGAACAGCGTGTTTAGGTGGGGGGTTAGTACATTCTGTAGTTCGTGCAAGACGCAGCCTGGGACACCATTTGGTCCCATTGACAGTATGTTTTTGGCTTTTGAAAGGGCTGTTTTCATCTGTGCATCTGTGACTTTTGGGACACTACACTTTTCCGGTATTGTTGTGGGCCCTTTTGGAGGTGAGAGGGGGATTAAGTTTGCACTGAATCTATCTGCCAGGATGTTGGCAATATCAGTAGGTTCAGTATATTTTGTGCTATTTTGCACTAGTTCAGTACATATCTGTGAGTTGCCACTTAGATTCTTAACATAGCTAAAGAAGGCTTTGTGGTTATCTTTTGAATCCTTGGCTATTTTTCTTTCGAAGTTAGCCTTGGATGATTTCATGAGGGACCTTAGTTTCTTACTGATACTGACCAGGGATGTCTTTCCTTCTTGGGATTTGCTTTTTTTCTGAACTAGTTTCCTCCTTCTATTGAATAGCCTGTTTATGGCAGCGGTCTACCAAACTGGTTTCCTTCTCTTAGAGGAGTGAGTCTTGGTTTTGCTAGGGATGGCACAATCCATGCATCCTTGTAGGTGCTCATATAGTGCATTTGTAAAGGTTTCTGCATCTTGGGCAGCATTATCCTTTAGTGTGGGGGCTGTGAAACTTACCACCTCTGTCTTAAGTAAGGTGAAGTTTGCTTTAGAAAAATTATTTACTGTGGTTTCCTTAGTTGGGGGTGGTGGTGGTGGGGTGTGGCCATCCAGAGTGATTAGTTTATGGTCTGATCTAACCAGTGACGAGTTGACATCCGGTATGGAACACCTGTCGCCCATGTTGGTGATGACCAGGTCCAATATGTTTTCACCTTTGGTAGGGGAGTTTACCAGCTGATCCAGGGCATTTGAGTTGATGAATTCCAGAAAGCACTGGGCCTGGGAGTTTGCACTTGAGTAGTTTTCCCAGTGAATGGTAGGGTAATTGAAATCGCCCAATATCAGGGTGTTCGGTAGGACCTTCATGTTTTCCAGTGTCTCCAGAAAGGTGGAGTGGTCGTCCTGGGTCATGGAGGGTGATCTGTAGCAGGCCATAATTTGCAGATTTGCCCAATGTTAGTTGCACATGGATGATCTCAGAGGTATCATGCTGTGCCACTAACCTGGAGGTGTAGGTATCCTTGATGAGTATGGATACACCTCCTTTTGTCTTTCGGTCCGTGTTCTGTGGCTGAAACGTGTGGTATGAGTTGTAGCCCAGTAGGGCTGGGATGCTCTCTGGACCCTTGAACCAGGTTTCAGTTACTGCACAGATGTCAGCGTTCTCCATACTGAGGAGTGCTTCGAGCGCGTGCATTTTGAGATTTAAGCTCCTGGCATTGAGTAGCATAACCCTCAGTTTTTTGTTAATTGTGCTGTTTACGGAGGTGGGTTTGACTTTTGAGCCTTGCCTATAAAAGGCACTATGGGGGCAGCAAGAGCCTTGGCCAGTATTCGAAAGCCTAGGGGTGACAGGTGCAAGCCATCTCTTGCAAAGCAATGTGGCTTGTTGAGCATGACGTCCCAGGCTGACAGACACTGGATCCCCTTTGAATGACACCAGAAGCTTAGCCAATTGTTGAAATTGATCATTTTTTTCTTTATACTGAGGTATCATTCTTGGTGAGGGCAGGATGCTACTCAGGGTCAAGGTCATACCAGCCTGGGCTACAAGATCAGAGAGCTCTTCCATGTCTCTTTTCATGTAGTCCAGGGAGGTATGTCTCAGGTCATTCACACCAACATGAACAATGACAGACTCATATTTGTACTTGTTCTGGAGTGACCTGAGTGCTTGTGTTATGTGGTGGATTCTGGCTCCCGACAGGCAGCTAACAGGAACCTTCTGCTTGTCCAGCCTAGTGAGTGGGACATCAGTGTGCCTGAATATAGAGTCTCCTATTACTAGTGTGTTAGGTATGTTATTTCGCCTTAAGGGCTGTGATTGTGCGGCACACTGGTTTTGTGTTTTATGTGTTGTCTGGTTTGTTACGGGAGGTGCAGGTTGTTTGGGTGTCTACTTTGGAGGTCTCTGATGCTTTTGCAGGTTTTTATTTAGAGCCTCCAAGTACGATTTTCTGTATTTATGTGTATTTTTTGCCAGTGCTGTTTTAGTAGGTCTGTGTGAGACTGGAGGTGTGGTGCAAATGTTAACCTTCTCCTCTTGACTGTCTGTTCCAGTCTTGGGTGGAGACAGCTTAGCTTCCAGTTTGGCTGTATAATTGCATCTCTTGCATATGTTAGTGTTTTGTGGTAGGAGGAGAGGGTTGTCTGTGTACATGAGGCAGTTGTAACATTGCCTCAAGATACCCAGATTCACCAGCTGGACTGGAGAGTATACCTGAAATTGCCCTTTGGTCATGAATAGTAGGGTGAGCTGCTTAGTCGTTTGGTCGGTGAGGGGTGAATAAAGAGCCTTGCCCTGCTGGGCAATCAGTGTCAGGGTATATTAGTGCTTGCTATTAGGTCTGAGCAAGTGCTGGGCTGTAGGATGCTTTTTGAGTGCTTAGGTTGAGAGTTAGACTAGTTTCAAGGGAAAAACTGAAGAGGAGACTTAGTGGAGCCGGGAATAATTTAACCGTAACTAACCGGCGCTGCCCAGTGCACAAAACTGCGCAAACACGGGTTTTATAGTAGGAAAATGAAAGAGATAGAAATTAGCCCAAAATGGCCAATAAACTACTAACTTCTGGGCTGGAACCACTCCTCCAGGGACAGATAGGTTGCTCAAAGCTCCCCTCTCTCACAGGTGAACAGAGAAACTTCCTTCTATCCACGTAAGGTATGGGCAACTCAGAAACTAGTATCACAGCCCTGAATTCAGCAATAGCCTGAAAACTGGACTATACTACCTTAGAAAGGCGGGAAACAAGGATTTTTTTATTTTTTTTGTTTTTTTGAAAAGATAAGGCATAACAGTAAAAAAATACACTTAAAACAGCTTTAAGCGACTACAAACGATCAGAAAAGTCTATCACACTTTAGTGTGTAGCCTACAACAGTTAAATTATTTAAACAAAAAACAACTTTTTAAAAGTGCAAGCAGTCAAATAAGTACAATATGTGGAAAAAAACAAGCTTTTAAATCACAATAAATGCTGGAAAATCTGCGTTTAGGTAGAAAACAGTTAAAGGAAAACAACAGGATATCAAATCAAATAGCTCTACCTGATGTCTCCCTAAATCCCTGTTATGTGATACTGCCTCAAAAAATCATAACTGCAGCTTTAAAAAATAATCCACTAAACTGTTTTACAGCTTAGGCTTCATACCTTTCCGTACTACTTTACTTTCATTTTTAAAACCAAGTTGAAGACCGTCTAGCCGGCTCTTAAATAATGATATCACATCTGCCATAGCTCTTGCTGAAGATCCCGGGACTTTTCCTCCCCCAAAGTGACGTAAACACTGCCTTATTTGCATGCTGTACAGAATCCCTGTGATCCTCCCACATTGTGATGTCATCTCTGCGTTGCCCAGCCCACTGTTAACCTAATAAATGGACTAGGTGCTGTTTGGAACTCCTTTTCTGTGGTAGCAAATCCGGTCGACTCTGTTAAGTTATGCAGTATAAAATTAGAGATTATCAGAGGTATATAGTTTAAAAAATTGTGCAGCACAAACTTAGAGAGATTATCAGAGCTATTCAGTTTAAATAAATCCTGTAGTACACAATTACAGATCATTAGAGCTGTACAGTTTGAATCAGTACATAATTTCAGAGATTATCGAAGCTATATAGTTTAAATAAATTGTGCAGTACAACATTACAGAGATCATCAGTTTAAACAATATGCAAGCACCAAGAAAAAGAAGTTATGTCTTACCATAACATTTCATCTGTGTTGTTCATCTTCATTCATTCATCACTGAGAGGTTGTCAGCCTTATACCAAGCTTGTGCCATCCAAAAACCCTCGAGCTAAGCTTTTATCCATAATACCCTTCTCCCTGTTACCTCAGATCGAGTTTGCCCATTATTAGTAAAGCAGAGGCTGTTTCTTAGCAAGTACCCTAAAGCGGAATTTGGACTCAAACAATCCCCCAGGAGCCATTAGGAGGGTGGGACGTAATGAATGAATGAAGATGAAT
Source organism: Protopterus annectens (assembly GCF_019279795.1). Lineage (NCBI taxonomy): Eukaryota > Metazoa > Chordata > Ceratodontiformes > Protopteridae > Protopterus > Protopterus annectens. Next base: position 481,817,725 of record NC_056749.1, on the reverse strand, counting down.
AACACAGATGGAATGTTATGGTAAGACATAACTTCTTTGTCTGATGTTAATCTTCATTCATTCATCACTGATGGGACAGAGTCCCCAGCTACCTTGTGTCCCTTGGGTGGCCCTTATGGAAGAATATTCCTGAGCACCATTGAACCAAAGGAAGCTCGGAAGCTCTTCCCCTGGAGACCAAATCCAATTTGTAATGAGTGATAAAGGTATGAGGAGTAGCCCACGTTACTGCTGCACAGATATCGTCCATAGAAGCCTTTGAATGGAAAGCCACAGAAGTTGCAATTGAGCTGGTGGAGTATGCTTTGATTTTCTCTGGTACAGAGCTTTTTGAGTGTTGGTAGATGAAGAGTATACAGTCTCTGAGCCATTTAGATAAAGTCACCTTAGAAACTGGCTTTCCCATTTTAGGACCAGAGAATGATACAAATAGCTGGTCAGATTTGCGCATTGTTTTTGTCCTATCAAGATAAAATCTCAGCTGTCTGTGCACGTCTAATGAATACAGACAGTGCTCTCCTTTATTTGAAAAATTAGGGAAAAAAACTGGCAGTTCAATAGTCTGATTAATAGTGAAATCAGAAATAACTTTGGGAAGAAAGGAAGGGTTCATCCGGAGTGATACTCTGTCCTTGTGAAAAATCAAATAAGGGCGCTTTATGCATTATGCGTGAAGCTCAGAAATGCTCCTAGCTGATGTGATGGCCACCAGAAAAACAGATATCCAGGATAAGAACTTGATGTCACAGGTGACTGCGGGTTCAAAAGGAGGTTGTGTCAAAGATTGGAAGACTAGTGTGAGACTCCATGGTTCTATTGGCTGTTTGATTGAGGATCTAATGTGAGAGACTCCTTTTAGAAAGGTCTTACATAGACGATGTAAGATTAATGAGGAATCCTTGAAACCATTATAGAAATTTGAAATGGCAGCTAGGTGAACTCGAATAGTGGATGCTGCCGCTCCCTCTTCGAAGAATTTTGATAAGTAATCTAGCACTGCAGTGACTGGAGCTGAATACAGGCCTAGTTTTCTTTGCTTAGACCAAATTAAAAACCTTATCCATTTGCTAAAATATATTTTCCTGGTGGATGGCTTGTGAGAGGCCAGAATAATGTCACGCACTGGGGAGGAAAGGTTGCTCTGCCTGGTGATCATTGTAAGTGAAGAAACCAAGCTGTCAGCTTGAGGCTGGTTATGTTCGAGTGGCTCAACTCTTGGAGGTGAGAAATCAGATCTGGAGTTGGAGCCAGAATCCTCGGTTGGCATAGTAAGTGAAGCCAGAGAAAGGGGAACCATACTTGTTGAGGCCAATAAGGTGCAATGATGATCACATTGCTTTTCAACTGAAGGGCTTTCTTCAAGAATTGGGGATCGGAGGGAAGAGAAGGTAAGCATACAGAAGTTCCGTAGGCCAGTCATGGATTAGAGCATTCCTCGGGGACTCCCCTGCGGGGAAATTAGGGCAAAGTAGCTGCTGCATTTGTGGTTTGATGGGAGGCGAATAAGTCGCAGCAAGCCTGGCCCCAACAGCTGAAGATCTTTGCCGCAATGCTCAAATTGAGGGAACACTCGTGAGGCAGAAGGATACATCTGCTTAGCTTGTCTGCAATCATTCTGGAATCCCCGGGAATATGCATTGCGATCAGAAAGCGATTGGAAGCTATCACCCATTGCCAAATTCTCATTGCCTCTTGACATAACAGATAGGACTTGGTTCCTCCTTGCTTGTTAACATACCAGACTACTGCCATGTTGTCTGATTGGATGGCAATTATTCCAGAAGGAAGGACAGATTGAAATGCCTGCAACACTAAAATTACTGCCCTTAGTTCTAGGACATTTATATGCAGATTGGCCTCTATAGTAGACTGTCATCCCCTGAAAATGCCCCCCCCCCCCAATCGGGGAGGCATCCGTGGTCACACTGGCTCTGGGCTGACAAGGGTAAAAAGGGTGGCTCCAAAGTTCTGTTTCTGGCCTCAGCCACCAAATTAAGTCCTGTTTGCATTAATTTATTTGAATCTGAAAGGACAAAGGATGATGATTCGGATACCACTGGGATAAAAAAAAGCCATTAGAGGAATCTCATGTGAAGTCTTGCAAGAGGTACTATTGTTATAGATGCTGCCATTGAACCTAGGAGTTGAAGGACCTCTCGAGCTGAAACCATGTATTGATAGAGTATCACTCAGAGCTGGAGCCCTAGTCTTCATAATCTGTGATCTGGGAGAGAGATTAAACAGGACTGGGTATTGAACACTGCCCCTATGAATTCTAAGGTTTGGGTCGGAGTCAGGTTGCATTTCTCCCAATTTATAAAAATTCCCAGAAACTTCGCCAATGAGAGAGTGTAGTGTAGGGCCGTTACCAGTAGATGCTTGGTGGGGGTGGTGAGAAGCCAATCTTCTAAATATGGACACACCCAGAATCCTTGCAGTCTCAGGTGCGCTGTTACTACTGCCATACATTTGGTGAACACTCTGGGGGCTGTAGAGGGTCCAAATGGCAGAGCACGGAATTGCTAATGATTGGCTCTCAGCCAGAAACGAAAAATCCTTCTGGAGCATTTGTCCATTTTAATGTGGTAATATGCATCTTGAAGGTCCATTGAGCACATCCAATCACCTTTTTCCAAAAACGGAAGGATGGACTGAACCGTGACTACCTGGAATTTTGTTTGTGTAATAAACTTGTTTAAAGCACTGAGATCCAAGACTGGTCTTCAGTTCCCTGTCTTTTTTGGCACCAAAATGAATCTTGAGTAGAAACTTTTTTTATCTCTGGAGCTGCTACTTCCCTCTGACTGGGTGGAACATCTGGAATTTGTCTTAGTGGCTTTGGGAAGGAATTAAGTGGGATGTGGTAACCTCTGGTTATTATCTTCTGCAACCAAGAATTGGTGGTTATTAATTGCCAGGTAGTGTTGTGCAGACAGAAATGTCCCCCGACTGCTTCAAGAGGAAAGCAATCGGGCTGCTCTTCAGAAGCGTTGGTAGGGTTGTCCAAAGAAAGAATCTCTGGATCCCTAGTTACACAGGCACCCTCTGCCTCTGTAGGGGCATCTTCCAGAAGAGTTTCCCCCTCTGCCTCTGGGGGTGAACTCGCCATGTGTGTCATGAAAAGGGCCCTGAGACTTTTTGTGCCACAACTTTCCACTCCTCTGGTTTATGTAAGAACATTGGGGGGTGGAAAAGCATACACCTGTGGCAGGCAGGGTCTAGATGTCCTTCTCACATCTGGCTAGAGTCTCCCTCACCTTTGGGCCAAACAGGGAAGATGCTTCCATTGGAGTGTTAAGGAAGGAAGCCTTAAAGGGATCTGCAAAATCATAAAGGCACATCCAGCGTGACGTCTCATTAACTACACCTGAACCTGCAGCTCTTGCCACCCCTTCGGTTGCATGGGATATTAACCTCATGGATGAGTTGGATATCGATTCCAAGGTTGCTAGCCTTTGACGCAACTTTGTCACGTACCTTGACAGACACCTGTCCTGATAAAGTTCCAGAGAGTTCGAAATTAAGTCTCTCTGGAGCCTAGTAAAATGTGTCAGGTGTTTCAAAGACCAATTGGCAAAGGTCGATGAAGCAAAAACTTGCTTTCCTAACCTGTCTACTGCCCGGGACTCCCTGTTAGGTGGATGAACAGTCTGGCTTTCTTCAGCAGGCTCTTTCTTTGTGGCTGCTGCCACTGCCATCGCATCTACTGGCAGACCTTTAGACCAATGTGGGCTTTCCTCTGGGGGGGGTGGGTACAGAATCTTATCTGGTCTCCGTGGGATAGGTTCAACATAGTCAGGATTCTACCAATCGTGCTGCACCAGAAGCTGAACTAGCTCATCTGCAGGCAGGGTCACCCAAGAGGTAGATGGTTGAGCATGAAAAGCCTGCAGAAACACGGATTCCTCAGAGGAAGGATTTTGGGGCTTCAGTCACCCCTCTGTTTAAATATTTCAAGGATGTCTCTAAAGGAGACATCTTCAGGGGGTGACTGAGGAGACCCTTCCCCTTCATTGTAATCCATATCCTCAGTAAGAGACTCCTCAGGGGAGTCCATGTGCTTCCTCTTCCGAAGAGGACTCAGAAGAAGAGGCACCCTGTGGTAGGGTCTCCTGAGGCTCTTGTGCTCGATTTCCCAAAATGGTGGCTCATGACAGCTGCAGCTCAGAGGGAGGACATGTCTGTGGGTCTGACGCCGAAGGCTTGCCTACAGAGGCAAGGGCCCTCTCCATCGCTTAAAAGGCAGGCCTGACCAAAGAGGGATGAGAGCCCAGAACCAAGAAGGAAAACCTCGGAACCAGGGTCACACGCTGCTCCATTGAGCCCGCTTCCAAGGATGGAGCCTCAAGGGATCGGTACCGACAGGACTCCAGGCACTGTGGATGGCACCGCAGGAAGGCTCAGAACCGTACCTGCACTGTGGAGCCCATAGCTGAATCCTGGACCTGAGGAAGACCTGACTCTGAGTGAGCTGAAGGCCAAAGGGACAGCTCCGGGGCCAGAGTGAGATCCACTTGTGGCACCGAAGATGTGGTGGGCCAAAAAGGGTGTTGGTGTTGAAGGCTTCAAAACCTGCAAGGGGATTGAAGGAGGAGAATAGGATGGACTCCATGGAGCTATATTCCCTAGTCCGAAGAGGGATGGGGTCTTTGAAGGTGTAGGAATCCCCTGGCTGTCAGCAGCTGGTCCACAAGGCGCACCACATCTAGTTCTGAAAGACCCCTGGTGGATTTAATGGATATCCCGACATGGACTCTGGCTGTTCTAAAAAGGAGCTATATACCTGCCACAGGAAAGGATCTACTGATGGTGAGTATCGGGTCCATGCTGCATTGTCTAATGGCACCACTGTCTCAAGTTTGGAGATGTGTGAGGAGGGAGTGTCCACAATATATATAGGCACTGTGTGTAAGCTCGGCACCGTGGAAGCACTCAGTGCCAAGGTAGGTGTGGAAGTTAAGAATTCTAATTTAGGCAGGGTCAGTGCCATAGACATTGTCAGTGCCGATGAGGCAGGCGCTGACAACACTATGCTTGCTGACAGTACCGAGGTCGGTACCATAGGAACTGGTTTCAGCCCTGGAGCTGTTGAAGACAATTTCTTATTTTAGGTCTCAGTCATTTCTCCTTATCACCAGAAGGTGAAGAAGGAACTGAATGCGGTCTCTCTTTTTTTTTTTTCCTAGGAGGGGGCGAGCCCTCCGACGCAGAAAGAGCCTATGAAAAGGGCATCTTAAGAAGGCCCTTCAGGATTACTTTATTTCTTCTTTCATTTATAGTACGGGAGCTAAATCCCTGGCAAGACAGGGCATGGTGGTTGCACAGAGAGATGAGGAACTCCCAAACAATAAACACAATCATCATGAGAATCACTGTTAGGCATTATACGGCTACATTTCAGACACTGCCTGAAGCCTGATGTCCCCTTCTTCTCAGACATATTGAAAAAGCCCAAACAAACTGTCACAAGAAAAGGATAGTATGGAAAAATAGAAAAAAAAGGTTATTTATTTATTCATTTTTTTATTGAGAAAGAAAAGGGAAGTGAAATACCAACAATGGTATTTTGAGGACTGCCACAGCAGGTAGGGAGAAAGAGCGTACCACCAATGGTACTAAGATTACCAAAAGGTAGTCTGAAGAGAAAAGTCAAGCAGAAAGTCAAACAGAGAGGGTAAAAACTAGCGATAGGCTATAGGAAGTATAAAAAAGAGAAAAACTACAGGAAATTTTATATGGAAGCTTTATAAACTACAAAAAATATAAGATTTGGCAGAGAGCTGGCTTGAACATGGCTTTACAGCTACACAGCAAACGAGATTTGAGGTAACAGGGAGAAGGGTATTAGGGGTAAAAGCTTAGCTCGAGGGTTTTTGGCTGGAGCGAGCTTGGTATAAGGCCAACTCAGTTCCGAGGACGGAACCGACAACCCATCAGTGATGAATAAATGAAGATTAACATCAGACTAAGAGTTTAATAACCACACTGAAAAAATTAAAACTCTAAAATAATAACTTTATTATTTTACATGACAATAACTGTTCATGAGAAAGAATGTCCAGGGGAGTGGACTGAAAGAAGAGTTCAGTAGTAATACGTAAATGCAATAGTTATACTATAAATTGTTGATAGAAGGGGTAAGTGAAAGGAAGCTTTTCATGTGACTACTTTACATGATGTGCAAACCTGTTTATTGTGTGCTCTTTACACATCTTACTTATTGCTGGAGAAGGTAACAGGGGTATGGGTACCTATTGGAAAGGTAATGAGATGGCCATTTAGTGGCTATGGAAATGTATATACATTAGTAAAATTGAGCACTATCTGGTCAAAAATCAGTCTACTATGTTGGTTATCCAGGCATACCTCTCAGCTGTCCAGATTTTTTCAGAATGTCCAAATTTTTGCCTCATATTTTGGTCTGCTCCTAACTGCGGTGGTGGTGCTGCAGTAGCATTATCGC